>NC_138891.1:45318311-45480882 GCF_965194825.1 Balaenoptera physalus
TGCAAATGGAAATCAAAAGAAAGCTGGAGTAGCAATTCTCATATCAGACAAAATAGACTTTAAAAATAAAGACTATTACAAGAGACAAAGAAGGACACTATATAATGATCAAGGGATAGATCCAAGAGGAAGGTATAACAATTGTAAATATTTATGCACCCAACATAGGAGCACCTCAATACATAAGGCAAATACTAACAGCCATAAAAAGGGAAATTGACAGTAACACAATCATAGTAGGGGACTTTAACACCCCACTTTCACCAATGGACAGATCATCCAAAATGAAAATAAATAAGGAAACACAAGCTTTAAATGATACATTAAACAAGATGGAGTTAATTGATATTTATAGGACATTCCACCCAAAAACAACAGAATACACATTTTTCTCAAGTGCTCATGGAACATTCTCCAGGATAGATCATATCTTGGGTCACAAATCAAGCCTTGGTAAATTTAAGAAAACTGAAATTGTATCAACTATCTTTTCTGACCACAACGCTATGAGACTAGATATCAATTACAGGAAAAGATCTGTAAAAAATACAAACACATGGAGGCTAAACAATACAGTACTTAATAACGAAGTGATCACTGAAGAAATCAAAGGCGAAATGAAAAAATACCTAGAAAAAAATGACAATGGAGACACGACGACCCAAAACCTATGGGATGCAGCAAAAGCAGTTCTAAGAGGGAAGTTTATAGCAATACAAGCCTACATCAAGAAACAGGAAACATCTCGCATAAACAACCTAACCTTGCACCTAAAGCAATTAGAGAAAGAAGAACAAAAAAACCCCCAAAGTTAGCAGAAGGAAAGAAATCACAAAGATCAGATCACAAATAAATGAAAAAGAAATGAAGGAAACAATAGCAAAGACCAATATAACTAAAAGCTGGTTCTTTGACAAGATAAACAAAATTGACAAACCATTAGCCAGACTCATCAAGAAAAAAAGGGAGAAGACTCAAATCAATAGAATTAGAAATGAAAAAGGAGAAGCAACAACTGACACTGCAGAAATACTAACGATCATGAGAGATTACTACAAGCAACTCTATGCCAATAAAATGGACAACCTGGAAGAAATGGACAGATTCTTAGAAATGCACAACCTACCGAAACTGAACCAGGAAGAAATAGAAAATATGAACAGACCAATCACTAGCACTGAAAATGAAACTGTGATTAAAAATCTTCCAACAAACAAAAGCCCAGGACCAGATGGCTTCACAGGCGAATTCTATCGAACATTTAGAGAAGAGGTAACACCTATCCTTCTCAAACTCTTCCAAAATATTGCAGAGGGAGGAACACTCCCCAACTCATTCTATGAGGCCACCGTCACTCTGATAACAAAACCAGACAAAGATGTCACAAAGAAAGAAAACTACAGGCCAATATCACTGATGAACATAGATGCAATAGTCCTCAACAAAATACTAGCAAACAGAATCCAACAGCACATTAAAAGGATCATACACCATGATCAAGTGGGGTTTATTCCAGGAATGCAAGGATTCTTCAATATACGCAAATCAATCAACGTGATACACCATATTAACAAATTGAAGGAGAAAAACCATATGATCATCTCAATAGATTCAGAGAAACCTTTCAACAAAATTCAACACGCATTTATGATAAAAGCCCTGCAGAAAGTAGGCATAGAGGGAACTTTCCTCCACATAATAAAGGTCATATATGACCACATGATCAAGTGAGATTTATGCCAGGAATGCAAGGACTCTTCAATATATGCAAAGCAATCGATGTGATACACCATATTAACTAATCAAGGAATAAAAACCATATGATAATGAATTGTTTTTTAAAAGGCAAGCATGCATACCAAGATACAGGGACAAATATGATCATCACAGGCTTACTTACAATAAAATAATTACAAACCACTTATATATTCAATAATAGCAGAATTGCTAACAAATTATATATATGTGAAGTACTATAATACTGTATTACTATTATACTAATATTATCAATATAATAATATGTTATATGAAAATATTTAATGTCTTCCCAAATTCTCTTATGTAAAAATTGCACATATGACATACATGGAAATTAAAAATACATATGCATAAAAAGAATACTGTAGTAAGAAGATTATGAATCTTAATTTTTTATTTTATTTTTTCATATTTTTCATTATGCATATTTAATGTTCAGAAAAACAATAAGCACATCACCTAATTAATATAAGGAGAATACAATTATTAACAGCAGCAAAAGTTAAATGGCATAAATTATGAAACATCTTCACATTTTAAATATTAATTCATCAAACAAGTTCTATGCTTGCCACTCAGAGAAATATTCCAAATATAAAATCAAACCGCTCAGAGCCACCAGTGTTCATGTTTTTAGCATCTAGTTGATTATACATGTTTAGGAGGGAGGAATTATAAGACCGCTGAAACCATCAATCAACCTTACAATTCTTTCCAAATGGGTTAATAGAGCCATGTCCATTTTGAAAAACAACAATTATAGCTATATCATTTAAATATAAAAACATACACATGAAAAGCTCAGTGATCAAATGAAATATCCACAAAAGTTAGTTATTACCAGCAAGAAAACACCAGGAAATGACTGATACACTCTGCCAATTAAGAGGAAACTATTATTCTAGGTTATGTAAGGTGATCCTACTGTTTGTTCCCAAAGAAGAAAATTCTTCATGGAATACTGTATTATTCTGACAATTGATTAGCATTTTGATGTGCTCAAAATTTGTTCACATGGAAATGAAATATTAAGGCAGACAGCAATTCAAAGTAATAGATGAAACTATTGAACAAAAATGTTTTTCTATATTTTTAGATAATTGGTTGCCAAGGAATGCACTTAAGATAGTTTCTACCTTCTCTTGTTACTACAGAGGTAAGCATTTAACAAGAAACAGATTTATATACTTGGGCTAAAAGTGTACCTTGTTTGGATTTAGTCTATTAAAAATTAGGGCAAAACCAGGAGCTATGTTCCTGTTTAGTAAATGATGATAAAATATTATGTCTCAAGATTACTGGAGAGTGTTGAGATTCAATTTTCTCTTTTATATAGTGGGGATGAAAAACTGAAAGTAGCATTAAACACATTTTGTCATTATTCAAAGAGAACTTATCCTGAAATTTGTAAGCTTCTACAAAACATTTCCAATTTGTAACATTTCATGCTCTATTAATTGCTACTGGAATATTACTTTAAATCTGCACTATTTGAAAACATCTGATCATTCTTGATTATGCTCAAAATGTGATTTTTTAAAACTATTTTGTTGAAATAAAAGTGTTACATTGAGGTGATGCAGATGAATGTTCTTTAAAAAAAAAAAAACACGCAACATTAAAAGTAGATTACAAGTTGTTGAAATGTGTTTAAACTGAGCTTGGTCCTAACTGTGAGAAGGGAATACCAGCTTCCATTTGGGATATGCATTTGCTCTTTCAGTTCAGTCTATTTAGTAAATGAACTTTTCTGACACAGGAAATGTTACCACAGTGGCTCATAAATGCTAATGTATAGCCACAAATTGGAAGCCCCCCCACCCGATGCCACTTTGCTCCTATAATATCATGCTTAAAGCTCCATCGTTCATTCACTTTTCAGGATATAAGAGTAGCTAACTATCTTCATCACGTTTTTTTAGTATAGGCACAAAGAGTTGTTTCCCTTTCATCATGCAAAATAACTAGATGTGGGGATCTCTTGGGAGGCACATTGTAAAAATTTTGTAGGCAGAAGAATTTTTATTCTTCTATAGTATTTCATGCAACAAACATCTTCGACTCAAACGTATATTACAAAAATGAATTATACTGCATTTGGTCAGTATTATTGTCTTCCTTTTTCTTTTGACCTTAATTCGATCCATTGACATTTGCTCATTTTTGAAAATATCTCACGCTGTCTAAAATATAGCAGACCAATGTTATCCCTGTATTTCCTGAGCCTCCAGCTATCCACAATTTGAAAAAGAAACCACAAGGAGATAGTGCAATCTATTCACTTTTGAAAAATGCATATTTTATGAGCTTATAAGATATTCTGTTGGCAAAGTAAAGAATAATGCTTATTAAGACTCACAATACAAAAGCTCACATATCAGTACAACCTGGAGCTACTGCTGTCTGATGGAAATACTGCTGAAAATAAGGAGCCCAATTTGCTGTGTAATGAACTGAAACAACCACCAAATACATGCATTTATAGGCAGCATTATTTTTGTTAATTAAAGAGCATACTTTATTTCGTGAGTTGAGTTCTAAAATTTAATTAATTAATGTTAGTATGCTCCTTCCGAAAGAGAATTTTAGTGTTTTTAAACTGTAAGATCCCTTAAATTATTCTCAGCAAATCTCAGATTAGGAAAAACAAAAACAGAAGAAAAAACTAACTTTAGCTAAGAGTTGTCAGGAAAATAGATCCTTACAAAGTAATTTGCAACCCAAAGAAAATTCTCAATTTTAAAGAGCATTTTTCATAATTTTAATTATACACATCTTGTATAATTTCTAAAGAATTGGTGGTCATTGAAGTGTTCAAAAATGCATCTTATAATAAAACGATATATATGTGTTGTTTTGCAGTACACGGTGAAACAACATTCTGAAATTTGACCTAGTTTGAAATACATACCCTCACTTTTTCTGAAATATCAGTGGTGATTTTGTATATTTAATTAAAAATTGACATATTTTGTGGCTTTACATTGCATATGACTTTAAGCACCTCAGCAAGATTGCTGGTGTTTTAAAATAAAAATGTGGTATATGGGAAAAGCACAAATTATTATTCAAGGTTTGAGGTAGACTGCTTGAAATACTATTAAGCTAGATTAAAAATATTGATTTTAAAGATCTGCAAACAACTGCACGAAATGCATACATCATACATATTCACTTGGCTTAATTATGAGTGATAATCCAGGCATGCTTTCTTGTAAGTACAATAATTTGTGGTTTAATTTGAAATGCCTTCTCAGGCATTAATATGATTTTACATATACAAGATACATATTAGATTATTAAAACATTCATTATCATGGTGAACTGTGGCTAATAAAACTAAAACATAGTGCAAGAAATCACATTGCTGTTTTATGGATTTATTTACTGTAGACTCATAACTTTTAAAATATGGGATCTAGCAATTAAGATAAATGTCTTTGTGAAAATACAGTATAATTCAAAATATCTCAATACATTCCTTTTAAAATTTATTTTTTTTTCTTTCTATAATATACATATTGCTATTAAATATACCATGCAACATGAATATCAACATATTAATTTCCATCTGGTTAATTATGTAAATCAATCACAATTGTATGTTTTACTGTACTAATTTATGTACTACTAATACATTATTTTTTACAAGTTATTTGATTTTACAAATATTATTTGTGTTCTCTTCCCCCAAAAAACCTTAAAGACTAATTTTGGGGACAGATAGAATATTAAAAAAAAAAAGAGCCCATATCATTTTTACCTTTTAGTTAAAAAACTCATGCTGATTCACAGGGTCAAAGTTTTACCTAACCAAGGCAAAACGGTACTTAGATACACATATTAGTCTTATTTAAAAGTACAAAGTTTGAAAATACATTTAACTAGTATTATATTTTTCTTATGAATCAATTTTTAACTGACATTCTCTACATAATATCGTTAAAATACATATATTCATAAATTAACTCAGTTTAGTCTCAATGTTGATATATTTTTTCTTTTCTTGAATTTTCATAAGTATTTAGAATTTCCATTTTAAAAAAACAAACCTTTAACATTGATTCGCTGACATTTAACAATGAACTTTTCTTATTTGTAGCAATCAAAGATATCTGTGATTGAGAGAATGTGTCAAACAGTAATTTGTATTGATTCTTAGGCAACAGGCTATTTTCCATAATTATGTAAGAAATTTCTCACTTGCTTTGATGACTTGTACAAGTTCATACACTGACATGGATGAAACTTTCTCATCCTTTCAGGACAAAATTCAAATTCATTTTTTTTAAATTCAGGTACTCTGGATGAACAATAAAAAGTAACACTTTTTAACTGCAAAGGACATTGAATTTAGCAACTATTTTTCTGTAAGCATTTATGCAGAGACTGGGAGAATTGTGTGTACTGAAAATGCTGGTTTGTTCTGCACATGCAAGAAAAACTTTCCATATACATGAAACCCAGTGTTGGGAGTTAAAAAATGAAAAGCTGGGGGCTATACCAAGGTTTCCTTGGACTTCTTAAGATATACCCTTATGAATAATATATGAGGGATTATTAATGATCATGATGAGCAATTTATAAGATAATTAGAAATCTTGCAGCTTCCAGATACTTTACATTACTTATAAACTACAGAAAGTTCTACCACATGAAATTACTAATTTAGAAAATTAATAATAATATTAACAAATTATTTGTTTAGGAGATGCTCATATAAGAAATAAATAAAATAGAATTAAAATGAAAAATGTTAGAGTAAAATAAAATCATAGAATTTTAAAAAAAGCATTGTTTTGTTTTCTAAACTGAAAAATGAACTTGTGTTTCAAATTTCTTGACTCCAGATTCTGATTCCTCTTCTTACTACTTGCTTGACTTAACAGCAAGTTTTTTTTAACCCTACTGAGCATTTTCTATTCACCTGCCAAGTGAGATAATAATGCCTGTGCCTTACTGATTTGTCATCAGGAATAAATGAGATATACATTTCTTACTCTTAAACACTTTGAAATGTAAGTTACTGAGAGGTTTCTTAAAAATTATACTGGTATGTGGGAAAACTTATTTACATAAATTAGAATCCTAGTGCTAAAAAAAGAATTTAATAATTATATAGTCAACTTTTATGTTATTATAGATGCCGACAAAGAGTCAGAAAAACTTAAAGGTGCTGTGACAAAAATGTTACTAAAATTTAGGTGTCGTATATTAAAGATGAGTAGATACTGCCCAATACAATGCTGTTCTAAGCAAACACAACAAAAGGTTTATGCTGAATGGATGTGAATACAATGGAATTATTCATTTAATAGAAATAACGGTAATCCATCATGGCAAGAAAAGAGAACAGTTTGACTTAAAAGTTTTATGCCACTCCATATGCAATATTTAATTGCAAGCCTAAATGTAGAATTCTATGAATGTTGAATCATTCATTTAAAAAATTAAAGTGATTATTTTATCTATTCATTTGCTTTTGAAACTAAACTGAAAGCCTATTGTTAAGATAGCTCCATTTTTAAAAACACCAATACTTCTATCTGTACCATAATCTTTCTTGTTATAATTATTATACAGATTGATAAACAACTGCTTCCTTATGATGACCTCAAATGCTTTGTGCTATAAATTAATCTTTTCTAGCACTCAGTGGAAAATGGAACATAGTTGCTTACCATCTTCTTCCTGATATTGATTTGTTTAAGTGATGACTTTGATTAATTTCTTTTGTTAGAGCCTGTCCCAAGAATGTTTCTCCACCACAGACTGGAAGTAGAAGAGTACATTTTTGGCTAAGCACTAATTTCTAGAATCCACACTAGGTTACCTGCTCTAAAACCTCTCAATGTTTACACCAAACTGTTGGAACTAATAGTAAATAAAACATAAATATTATTGTAAACAAAGTCAAGATTTTTCTTAGGAAGCATTTCTGAGCATGCCTTAGCATACAAAGACATGTGTGATTAAGTTACTCGTTTTCTATTGCTGAAACATGGCCAAGCAAAGAGTAATAGCACCATGACAACTAAAAATTCTGAATAATGAGCTCATGAAATGTCTGATTCTGACTGAAGAAACTTCCCAATGACCTTCTCCAAATATTTTGGTGCCAATAATACACACATGAATTTATTTACAAGGAGTCTGTTCTAATGGGTTAATAGCTACAATCCAACAGAATTTTGAAGAGAAATTGACAAGTTAAGTTTAAAATCAAAATGGTCATTGTTCAACATTTCTTTCTGTCAGTAGTTTAAAAATTATACTAATTTCTGAATAAGACATTTCTGATTAGTGAAAATAAGACAATATTCATTGATCTTTTTAAAGACAAAAAGATTATGTATTTATACTCTCTGCCAAGTACATTTTTAGATGATGAAGGTACCACCTTAGATAATATATTATAAATCCATGATATTTGCTAAGTAGTGTAATCCCTAACATAAATGTAAGGGCAGCCTGTTATCTGAGCAGAAAAGATCAACTTTTAACTCGAATCTTGGAGTATGATCATATTCAGTTCAGGGTCTACTGATTACAGAAATTTGCCTTAAGCACTTGTTATAAGAGTAATAATGAGCTAATTAGGTAAAAAGTTGGTGGGAGTGGAACATTTCGGTTTCAAATAGATAGAGGTATAAAAATACAGGGAACTTGAATAGAAATAGTAATAAGACTGGAACAAAGAAGAATAGAGATGGCAAGAATGGAAATTTGGGAAGGCAGGAAATCCAGAAGGCAATGAGAAAATCTAAGGAGAATGATAATTGTTTTTTAGGAAACCTGAGCAGTTTTGGACAAGTATACAGAAGATCTATATGGAACTACTCAGTAGGCAGTTTGAGCATTTATTTAACATATAAGAGGTAATTAAAGACATAATGCTTGATGAAGTCCCTCGAGGTGAGATTCTAGAGTAAATGGAACAGAGAAATAAACATGAACCCCTGAAGAACTACAATACTTAAATGGATGGAGAAGGAGGAGAATGCAAAAGTGAATGACAATAAACATTCAAAATGGTAGACGGAAAACCAAGACAGAATTGTTTTATAATATAACTCATACTGAGAGTGATAAATTATATCAAATTTTGAAGAGAAATGATATAAATTAAATAAGAACTCAAAAAAGATGTCACTTTAAGGAAAAAGCATTCAAAGTAGGATGCTGAGTTAAAATATAAAAACAATTATGTATCTATGGGCTACAATTTCAATTTCATAAAATAAAAATATCTGGATATGTAAAGACAAGGAACTGGAAAGAAAATACATCATGTTCACACCAACTATATGTGGGTTATTTTAATTTTTGAAATCTAATAAATTTTCTCCAAAACTGTCTTAAAAATAAAGAGCAAAAACATTCATTGAATTTTTTTATGTAAGGAGGCAGAATTTTAAAGTGGAAAAAGTTTAGAATCAGACTTGCCTGAGTTCCAATACCAAATCCTCTGCTAATAAATTTTGCTTCACTAAAAGCCAATTGAAAAAAGGCAATTTATGAAATAGTTTTTTTCCACTAAACTGAAATTTCACCTTTATCATAATATAAATCCTGAGATACACGATTTTATTAGTTATTTTCTCTATTTTGTTCCATTGCTCCATGAATCTAATTCTGAGAACATAACAGCTAAATTGAAACTAAAGGTAAAATGAGCTCAAGATATTAGAGTAGAATAAATCAGCATCTTAATTAGCTCCTCACATTCTATGTATGTTAACAAAAATGTACTAGGTATCACTATTTCTACTATATCTTCTTTAAACGAAGTCACTATTTTAAAATTCTAGAAAAATTATAGAGGGTGTTACTGGCTTGAATAATCATATTTGCAAATGAGTAAAGATGAAACTGGGATTTTGGGACTTTAGGAAATCGTGATATGTTAAATTCTTGGCCTAGGGAATACATTTTTGGGCAGAACAGCGGAGCTAACACTCTCAGAAGGGAATGAAAACCAAAGCCAGTTAACCACAATAGGAGAAAAATCATTACAAATAAGTGATTCCAACAAGGGGCAAAAGGAAAGAATGTTAGTTTGATGGAAGTTCTTTGAAACCCACCTCCACAACCTTCTCCTTTGTTCCTCCCCACCACGCCCTTTTTGCCTTCTTTCTTTCTCCTTTCTTTTATCTATGTCCATCTACCAATCTTCTAATTTTCATCAATTTATCTGTCCATCGATTTTGCATCACTTCTCTGGGTCATACAGCTACTTCCAAGGCATCTCTATTAAAAGTATTTATATTTCCTCATGGTCATACATACACATGGCCACATATCTTTCTGGGTGAAAGGTCAAAATATGAATTTGCCCAATCCTCATCTATGAGTTACTGAGGTTGCATTATGTACCACTTAGGCCACTAACTGAAAATGGTACCTTGGATCTATCTTAGACTTCCCATTGAACTATGCTATTAAAGAAATGTGTAAAAATTTCCTAACACTTAGGAATGTTGTGGCTTTATACTTTAGGGACATATTTTCTTTCATATTTTGAATCCTAATTTGAACAGTCTGATTCTTGGTGAAGTAGGAAAGATGCTGTGCCAAAAGAGAGACAAAAAAACTTGATGTTTTCTGTTATATTATCCCTGAAGATGTGGATTTATTCCTTGTGAAAAAACTGAACAAATATACAAGAGAAAGATAAATAAATTCAATACTAAGCACCCATAAATAGACTATAGTTCCTGGAGAGAGGGACAGAGGTAGACAAAGAAGCTAGCAAGGAGGTAATAAAAGTCAAAATCCAGGAAGAAATCAGAAACCAAAGATCGCTATCAAATAATATTATAGATTCAGAAACATAGTAATAAGCCTAAATTCACTGAATATTTTTTCATCTAAAGTTACTTTGGGAGAGGCATTTCTGTGCCATGTCTTTTCCTTGGTGCACTTTAAAGCACCATTCAGCTCCCAAATTTATTTTCTTCATGAAAGAATACAACCAACCAATGTGTATGATGATCTGCATGCATTTTTTTTTCAGGAAGCTACATACTACAAAGAAATGCCCAATTAGCCTGTTAGCTTTAATCCCCCCCTCTCTCTCTTTCATATATATGTATATATGTTTATTATGTGTATGTATATCTTTGATGACTACAAAATAAAGATGTTTGTTTGATTCACTCTGACTCTTGTTGATGGAAATATTAATCACAAAAATTATTTAGAGAGTTCTTTATTTTTTCAAAACAATGATAGAAAATATGATTTCAGTTGCACAGCACTGTGGACTCATAACATATAAAAAGTATGCAAAGCACATTGGAAAAAAAGAAATTTAGAAAAAGGTAAATAATATATTTTCTTTCCTCTCCATCATTTAGAAGAGATGTTGATTGTAAATACACAATTTTTAGCCACTCCTTTACAGTTGTTTCTATAATCTATTCTAGAACCTTGAATACAGCTAAATGTATACAGGTACTTATCAAGTTAGGCAACCCATTTAACTGCAGGAATTATTTTTGTTGTTCCTGCAATCAGTGTGCATTTGAAATCAGCTATGAGAGCTAAATATAACTTGACTGCCCTCAGTCTTTTAAGCTCCTCATTTTGGGCTTTCTTCGGTATAACACGGAATCAGAAAATAACACCTTTTCTAACAAGTTTACACTAATACAATTTTTGAATGTTTATATTTCAAACACTGATATCCTTTAACATTTTGAAACACAAATTCATCATTTCTTGGGCCATGCATCTATATAATTACTTATATGATGAAAGTATTTTATTTTAATGATATAGACAAAAGTACTTGAATCAAAAGCTAACCATTTGAGGGCCTACAGTGAAGAGCCTTTGCATTTATTATCTCAAACACACAAGAGCCATGAAAAGTGGTACAATTATTCTAACTCTGTGGATGACCAGTGATATGAGAAATGCTAATTATACCCAAGGTCACAGAAATGGAATGAGTTATTCTGGATTTCAATGTCAGCTTTATCTAGTTCTAAGGCTATGGTTAGAAAGCAAAAGGTATTTGTTTGATGCGCTTTATTTTATGTGGTTGGAATATTCTAAGCTTTAACTGTGGAGATTACTGGTATAAGTTTTCTTATATGCAAGAACTATATTTAAGAACTTTGGAAAGAGGTTCATGAAAATTACCACTTTTAAAACCAACTTTTTACATTTGTGCTCATAGCTGTCAGTTGAGGGATTACAAATAGGTAACTAACCAGTTGTTAAGACTTCCAGATATTAGGGATTCTGTTATACGTATTGGAAAAAAAAAATCACAAGGATTGCAGTATCGCTCTGGTATGTTTTTGTGACAGAATCTTTCTGTATTCATTAATGAAAATTAAAAAAGAAATTGAGTTATTTCTGGCAGAAGATTGTCTTGGTATATTTCATAATATAACCTTAGTTGGTCACATTTGAGTCTTCACTTTCTAGGAACAGTTTGCCAAATACATCAACAAAAGATATAAAGATGTATTAAATGCCCACTAGGGGAATACAATTTTAAAGACTCTAAAATATTATTTACATGCAAATAAATGAGAGATATGATTACTTAACTAAGACTTCCACCTGGATTTAGGTATGATACATAAAGATAATATTTTATTATAAAATAATATATAGTTTACATGTTTCAGTAATTTAAACAATACTAAGAATCTCAACCAGAAGTTTTTTTCAAACCTTGCTGTTCAGTTTTCATTTTGAACCACAACAAAAGCATTTGTTTTTAAGGAGCTTTCCAAAGGAAACATTTAAAATATAATGTTAATGAACTCAATTCATTTTATAGTAAGTATTTTATAAGATGCTCAGGTTTCATAAGAAAGAGGTAAACTTATTGTAACAATGTTATTCTTTCACAAAAAGGGGAATCTAAAATTCTATACAGTGATTCATTTGAGAAGATGTGATTTTGAAGTTCAATTGTCCCAAAGTAACTGATAGTATTTTAAAGATGTGGGGAAGAAAAGAAATTGAAATATCAAGACTAAGAGATGAAACGTATATACAACATGTAGAAATGGGAAAGGCTAACAGAATATACATGTAATTAATTCACTAAAATGTATAAACTTCAAATCAGTTAATATTTTTTAAGAAACTGTTTTAAACCTAAAAATCATTAAGTGCAACTTTTATATAATTTCTAAGTAATTCTTTTCATTATTTCAATGAATCAAAGGTATTATATGAATGCAGATTAGCAAAATTTGACAAGCTCCTTAATTATGTTCTCATTTAGTATGTGTCAAACTAGCATTGATCTCTGTCTTTTAACTAAATTTACTTGATGTACTACAGATATTAAAATGTGTAGTTATTTACTACAGATTAAACATTAAATAATTTAACAAATATGTGTTGATAATATGATAGGACACTAAAATCAATGATCATAGATAAACATCCTCAGATGTTTCTTCACAGCACATTTTTACCTAATGAAGAAAAATAGCTATATAAAGTCACATTTTCTTCTTATGCAATAGATTTTCTACATTTCTATAAAAAGTTCAGTCTTGGGTCTTCACTGCAGATCAGATCTCAAAGTAGAAGAGACAATCACAAAGCTTAAATTATTAATAATGGTACGGATGATGGAACCTCAAAAGAATCCAGGTCAGGTGAAGAGTCAGAGCCGCCAGAAGCCATGGGCCACAATGACCATAACGGCTGAAAATGCTAGAGGGATAGTCCAAAAAATATTGACTTTCAGAGATTTATGAAGATGCCTAATAGAACATGGTGACCCTGAGGACCAAAAGAGATACACTCAATGAGGGTACAACATAATATCTATAATAAAAGAAGGCATTAACGGAGAAGCAAGAGAATGAGGGGCTGGCTTCAATGAAAAGACATGATTCCTTCCTCCATTTCCAAATATGAGCCAATATTCAGTTCCAAATGCCACTGATTCAAGAAGTGGCTGGGTTCCCAGGATAAAAGACTCTGTGACACCACATCAAGTATATACTATAATTCTGCAGCCCCCTCCCAAAGGACCGTCTTGCTATTAACTAGGAGAAAAAGAATATATGAATATTTTGAGGACTATCGGGACACAGTGTCTGAGTTGACACTGGTAAATATAGGCATAAAATAGGACTACAACCCCTCTGTTAGTGTGAGTATATACATGGCTGGGTGATAAATGGAATGCTGGTTAAATTTCAGCTTATAGTAAGTCCATATAGTAATGAATCTGCAGACTCATGTATCTGTCCTTTTTCTTGTTACCAAGTGTGTAGTTGGGATTAACATAACTGGAAGTTGGAATAACATGCACATCAGGCCCTTGGCCTCTGAGTAAGGAGTGGTATAAGGGGGAAGGCCAAGTGAAATCCTTGAAATTTTCCCCTCCCTGACCAAGAATGTAAATCAAAAACAATATTTTATCTCAGGGGAAATATAACAATTAGTACCACTCTTAAGGATCTAAAGGTGGTATTGCCTATCATATTTCTGCTTCAATGGTCTGACACATGCAAAAACTGGATGGATCCTAGAGAATGACTAGAAACTGCTAGTTCATCAAAGTAGTAGCCCTGATCAAAACTGTGATGTTTTGATCATAATGTTACTAGAAGGTTCAATAAGGACTCATGTATATGGCATGTGATCATTGATTTAGTAAATGTATTCATTTCTATACTGATCTAATCTCATCCTCATTAAGCTACTAACTATGTAGGAAATGCTACCCATCAAAACACACTAACACTTTCCACAGGATCCTTGGAATATGTTTGCATTCAAGAAGTCTGTCCAGATGCAGTCTTATGTAAACCATAATATGTTTCTAGGCCGATGAGACACCACTTATTCTCTGTATATAGGACTTAGTCATGACAGGAACAGATGGCTTTAAGGTGAGCGAGTCAGAGTTTTCATTTCTTGTAGTGGTTTTAAAGATTTCAAGAATTAAAAAAACATTAGGTTTGAAAATTCTTGTCACACATTTATAATATTCATAAACCACAGAGAAAAAAAGATTTTATAGGGAAAAATGTTACATAAAAAAGAACAAAATGAGACTTCAGTCATTTAATTATCCTTAAATGCTAGAAGCAATGTATTGCAAGTTCTATAGGAAAAATAAGTCACATTCACCTTAGAATTCTATTCCAATAAAATTTCAAGGATGAATGAGGTTTACTCACATAGTTATGGTTCTTGAGATGGGAAGAATTAATCCAAGATAGAGTATAAAGATTGAATTAAAGAAATTGGAAGGCATGGAGTACAATTCACATAAGGAAAATGAAGCCAGAAAGAAATGAAAAGAGGGTTTGTTAGACTAAATATCTGGAGATTCACAATTTAATGGTAAACCTGAATTGTCTAAAGGTTGATTTTTAAAATATGATTCTAGTAACATTATGTACCAGAGAATTTAATATTTACATAAACACAAATGTTAAAACCCAGTTCTTTAAAAATATTCATACAGACAAAACTTAGAGGACTTATACAATATACTTTTCATTGCAACTTTGTAGTGTGAATGCCATCTGCCCTAATTTTTTTAATATTTCATGGTAGATGACAAAGAATAACATTTTTAAAGTCAGTAAATAAAGACAAAACTCATTAAGTTATTCAAATCATGCAATCACTAAAATAAAAAGTTATAACTGAGAAATAATCATATTGTAAAATGGGAAATGAAGTCAGAGACTAGTTTAAGTGTACAAGATTCTCAGATATAAACACAGACCATTTCTAATGAAAAAGAAGTGATAACTCACGGTCTGAAGCCACAATACCAGAAGAATGCATACAAAAGCCACATAGACTCACTCTCAGGGAGTAGGTAAAGCCTTAATCCAGAAAATGGAGATGTGTGCCAGGCTGTAGTCAAGAACTTCAGTGGACCAGTGACCAATATATCCATCAATTTTTACCCTTTTTGAATGGACATCATTTCAAGTCCTTGCCTAACAACTGTATGCTGGATGTGGAAGAATATGGACCAGAAAATCTGTCTCTTAATTAACATATCTCCAAATCAAGAGGAGCTGTAACTGAGGAACCTCATCTGTACCTGGTCATAATTTAGATGATAAGACCCAGGAATTTAAGCCTGAGCCTGATGTCATAATGTCCTGAGTGCTTGGGGAATCTTGGGGAGGTTGAGTATATTTTGCATATGAGAAGAATGTAAATAATTTGTGATCAGTCGTTAGATTGTGTATGAGTGAAAAATGGCCACATTTTCTTTGTCACTTACCCCATTTACACATGGTTTTTATTTGTCCATACTTGTGAATCTGGTCTGGCCTTGAGACTGGCTTTGACTACTCAAGCATAGATATTTTAAAACTTCAAAGCAGTTTTGCAAAGAATAAAACTTCAGGAAGAAATCAAAGAAACATTCATTTCACAGACATAGAAAACAACCTTGTGGTTACTAAAGGGGAAAGGGGGGCAGTGAGGAATAAATTAGGAGTTTGGGATTAACAGATACACACTAGTATATGTAAAACAGATAAACAACAAGGACCTACTGTATAGCACAGGGAACTATATTCAGTATCTTGTTATAACCTACAATGGAAAAGAATCTGAAAAATAATATATATATATATATACATATATATATATATATATATATATATATATATATATATAAACTGAATCACTTTGCTGTACATCTGAAACACATTTTAAATCAACTATACTTCAATAAAAAATTGAAAAAAGAAACATTCATTATTTATATTACTAACAATTTTAAATTGTATTTATATTGACCCTGTGTATTTAAAATAACCATAAAAGAATCAATTAAAAACAAACAAAAAAACAAATGAAAAGTATTCATTTGTGCAAAATCCTACATAAAATAATTCATTTTCAGGAGGTGTTTGAATTAATTTATTTTAAAATCAAGAATCTTATAAGAATAATATCAGTTTAAAGAATTCACTTTTGGAAAAGTATTTTACAAAAAGTAGAAAACATTAAAAGTTTGTATTACCAGCTTGTCTCATACTATCTATCTATACATATACACATACACATACATACATATATATAAATTTATTTAATCTAGTTTATGTTTATTAGACATGAAAAAGATGGGATTCTGTGGAGGAATATAGATCCTTGAAGCATGTTTATATAATAGTAGATATACTAATATATAAGGAAATATTACAAACTAGTGGAATAATCAATAAATATGTAACACTATAGGGCTTTGTGTTATGTGGGTTTAAAGAAAGGAGAAAGTAGAAAATATTTTATTGAAAAAGACCTAGAATAATCAAAGAACTTTAAAGTTGGAGATAGGGAAATGAAGTTTATTTTTACTGTACAAAATGAACAATAAATGTTTAGAATATTTAGAAAATAGTGTGTACTCTATATTAAGTGGAACACAGTGTCTATACAGATGAAGTTCAAAAATTGGGGCTACGCTGTAGAAAAGTTTTAACAGAATGAAGAATTTATTCTTAACTGATCAACATGATCAGAGCTGTTTCCAAAAAATTAATCTGCTAACATTGTTGAAGGTTGATGGGAAGAAAGAAATACAAAAGGTAGAAAGGTGTGGTACAGGGTTACTATAATGGTGCGAGTGAGAGTTAAAAAGGATTTGAAACAGAGATGTGTCTATGGGAATGCACTACACTCAAAGAATATGGGAAATACAAAATTTGTTAACCTGGAATTGGTCAGAAAAGTAGTTACTATTAATAGGGAAAGAAAAAGTGCTCTTTTTATACTAATTATAAATTAAATTAAAACACTATGTTGTTAATTTAATGTTTCTGAAAAAAAGTACATTTATTTTTATTTCTACAATAAAAAATATTTTCACTGTATATTTTATGATCTTCATAGTTATTCACTGAGTGCCATGATGACAAAATATCCTACTGATGACTTATGTCAGTAAAATGATCTGAGTATATGAAGCTTTAGGAGTAATGCAGAAAAACCTATTTGGGATAGAGCAGCAGAAGTTGATGGCTACCTCTATGTTTTCTCCTCTACATCAAAAGCAATTCAATTACTTTGTATAAAAAATGTTCTCAGCACAATAAGGCTCTTTCTAAATCACTAACTATATTTAAATGTATCTTTGAATGGGCTCATCAACTTGTATTAAATTATATACTTAGATTTGACTTTGGTCTCTCTTCCACTACTGTTTTAACTTAAACAGAAGATATCGTGCAGAACTATCCCTTTGATTCAACTTGTCAGCTTTACATTTATGAAATGGATCACAAATGCAATCCCACCTCACTCTACATTTTTTAACTTATTCATTCATATTCAATTATTCTGTTATCTGTATTTTTCCAATAGCTTCTAGAGAAGGGTCCCATCCTTCAAATTCTTCACTGGTTAAAAAAATAAGACATAATACTATTCTACTGTGCATTTCAAATATATTCCCAGTTCACTTGTTATATGAATTCACATTCAAAACTTGTATTTTCAAAAAGGAAGAAAAAAAGTGTTTTAGTAAAGTAGCATACTTCACATAACCCTGTACAGCTGATCAGTATTATGTTATAAATATAATACATAGTTAAAATCTGTGTTTTATATTTCATTGTAGTATATCAAAAGCAGTATTAAATCATTTCGCATTTGCTTCCAGCAGTATGGGGCAAGGGGTTAGAGACTATTTCCTTATACAAATGAGTAACGGAAAGAAACTGACAGGTCTTTATGAGGGTTTAAGGAGTAAGTTCTTAATAGTGGCTCTCACAGGTTTGAGAGTGGCGAGGGAGAATAAATTGGAGTCACTATCTTACAAATTTTGCTTTGTAAAAATCTCTGTCCCATCCCCAAACATTCTGCCATAAACCTCTCCACACAGCATTTCTCTGCCAGTTGAAATGTGATCTACATAAAAACTGCTTTGGTGACAAATAATTTCACAATGTGTACATATCAAATTATCGCATTGTATACTTTAAATCTATATATACATTTTCTTCGAGATGGTCCAATTTGTTGGTGTATAGCTATTCATATTATTTTATACTCCTTCATGCTCATGGATTGGAAGAATTAACATTGCTAAAATGTCCATATTACCTAACTCAATCTACAGATTTAATGCAATCTCTATCAAAATTCCAATGACATTTTCCATACAAATAGAACAAAAAATGCTAAAATTTATAGGAAACCACAAAAGACCCTGAATAACCAAAGCAATCCTGAGAAAAAAGAACAAAGCTGGAGGTATCACACTATCAGATTTCAAATTATATTACAAAGCTATAGTAATAAAAACAGCACGGTATTGGCAGGAAAAAAACAACAACAACAAAAAGACACATAGATCAATGGAACAGAATTGAGAGCCCAGAAATAAAGAGACATATGTGGAAAATTAATTTACAGCTCAGGAACAAAGAACATAAAATGAAGAAAGAATAGTCTTTTCAATAAATGGTGTTAGGAAAACCACACAAACACATGCAAAAGAATGAAATTAGACCACTATCTCACACCATACACAGAAATCAATGCAAAATACATTAAGGAATTGAATGAAATACCTGAAACCATAAAACCCATAGAAAAAAACATAGGCACTATGCTCTTTGACATTGTTCTTAGCAATATCTTTCTGGATATGTATCCTCAGGCAAGGAAAACAAAAGCAAAAATAAACAAAATGGGACTACACCAAACTAAAAAGCTTCTGCACAGAAAAGGAAACCACCAACAAAACAAAAAGACAATACACAGAATGGGAGAAAACATTTGCAAACCATGTATCCAGTAAGAGGTTAATATCCAAAAATATATAAAAACTCATACAACTCAGCAACAAAAAACAAACCCAACTGAAAAATGAGCAGAGGATCTGAATAGACATTTTTCTGAAGAATACAGACAGATGGCCAACAGGCACATAAACAATTGTTCAACATTACTAATTATTAGGGAAATGTAAATCAAAACCACAATGAGCTCTTACCTCGCACCCGTTAGAATGGACATTATCAAAAAGGCAACAAATAACAAGTATTGGTGAGGATATGGAGAAAAGGGAACCCTCATACACTGTTGGTGGAAATGTAAATTGGTGTAGCCACTCTGGAAAACAGTATAGAGATTCCTCAAAAAATTAAAAACAGAACTACCATATGATCCAGGTAGCCTACTTCTGGGTATTTACCAAAGAATAGGAAACTAAAAGATATGTACTCCTATGTTCCTTGAAACACTATTTACAATAGCCTATATATGGAAACAACTTAAGTGCTTAACAATAGACAAAGAAGAGGTGGGATATATATACACACACACACACACACACATATACATACACACACTCACAGTAGAACACTACTCAGAATAACAAAACATGAAAGCTCACCATCTGCAACAACATGAATGGACCTTGAGGGTATTATGCTAACTGAAATAAGTCAGAAGGAGAAAGACAAATACTGCATGGTTTCACTCATGTGGAATATGAAAAATTTTTTAAATTTTTCAATAAATGAAGAAACCAAACCAAAAAAAAACAAACACATAGATAGAGAAAACAGTATGGTTACCAGAGGGGAAGGGGATTTGGGAGAGGGTGAAATGGGTAAAGGAGGTCAACTGTATGTTGACGGATGGAAAATAAACTGTTGGTGGTGAGCAAGCTGTAGTGTATACAGAAGTCCAAATATAATGTTGTACACGTGAAACATATAATGCTATAAACTAAAGTTACCTCAATAAATAATTTAATTTTTTAACAACTTTATTGGAATATAGTTGCTTTACAATGGTGTGTCAGTTTCTGCTGTGTAACAAAGTGAATCAGCTATACATATACATACATCTCCATATCTCCTCCCTCTTGCGTGTCCCTCCCACCCTCCCTATCCCACCCCTCTAGCATCGAGCTGATCTCCCTGTGCTATGTGGCCATTTCCCACTACCTATCTATTTTACATTTGGTAGTGTATATATGTCCATGCCACTCTCTCACTTCGTCCAAGTTTACTATTCCCCCAACTGTGTCCTCAAGTCCATTCTCTATGTCTGTGTCTTTATTCCTGTCCTGTCCCTAGGTTCTTCAGAAACAATTTTTGTTTTTTTTTTTTAGATTCCATATGTATGTGTTAGCATATGGTATTTGTTTTTCTCTTACTGACTTACTTCACTCTGTATGACACACTCGAGGTCCAACCACATTGGTACAAATAACTCAATTTTGTTTCTTTTTATGGTTCAGTAATATTCCATTGTATAAAGGTACCATATTTGCTTTATTGATTCATTTGTCCATGGTTACTTAGGTTACTTCAGTGTCCTGGCTATTGTAAATAGAGCTACAGTGAATATTGTGGTACCTGACTCTTTTTGAATTATGGTTTTCTCAGGGTATATGCCCAGCAATGGGATTGTTGGGTCGTATGGTAGTTCTATTTTTAGTTTTTGGAGGGACCCACATACGGTCCGCCATAGTGGCTGTATCAATTTACATTCTCACCAACAGTGCAAGAGGGTTCCCTTTTCTCCATACCCTATACAGCATTTACTGTTTGTAGGTTTTTGATTATGGCCATTCTGACTGGTGTGAGGTGACACCTCATTGTAGTTTTGACTTGCATTTCTCTAATGATTAGTGATGTTGAGCATCCTTGCACATGTTTGTTGGCAATCTGTATATCTTCTTTGGAGAAATGTCTATTTAGGTCTTCTGTCCAGTTTTGGATTGGGTTGTTTGTTTTTTTGATATTGAGTTGCATGAGCTGCTTGTATATTAAGGAGATTAATCCTTTCTCAGTGGCTTTGCAAATAACTTCTCCCACTCTGAGGGTTCTCTTTTCATCTTCTTTATGGTTTCCTTGGTAGTGCAAAAGCTTTTAAGTTTCATTAGGTCCCATTTGTTTATTTTTGTTTTTATATCCATTTCTCTAGGAGGTGGGTCAAAGAGGATCTTGCTGTGATTTATGTCATAGAGTGTTCTATGTTTTCCTCTTAGAGTTTTGTAGTGTCTGGCCTTACATTTAGGCCTTTAATCCATTTTGAGTTTATTTTTGTGTATGCTGTTAGGAAAGGTCCTAATTTCATTCTTTTACATGTAGCTGTCCAGTTCTCCCAGCACCACTTATTGAAGAGGGTATCTGTTCTCCATTGTATATGCTTGCCTCCTTTATCAAAGATAAGATGACCATATGTGTGTGGGTTTATCTCTGGGCTTTCTATCCTGTTCCATTGATCTCTATTTCTCTTTTTGTGCCAGTACCATACTGTCTTGATTACTGTAGCTTTGTAGTCTGAAGCCAGGGAGCCTGATTCCTCCAGCTCCATTTTCCTTTCTCAAGATTGCTTTGGCTATTTTGGGATTTTTGAGTTTCCATACAAATTGTGAAATTTTTTGTTCTAGTTCTGTGAAAAATGTCCTTGGTAGTTTGATAGGAATTGCATTGAATCTGTAGATTGCTTTGGGTAGTATAGTCATTTTCACAATGTTGATTCTTCCAATCCAAGAACATGGTATATCTCTCCATCTATTTGTATCATCTTTGGTTTCTTTCATCAGTGTCTTATAGTTTTCTGCACACAGGTCTTTTTTCTCCTTAGGTAATTTTATTCCTAGTATTTTATTCTGTATGATGCAATGGTAAACGGGAGTGTTTCCTTAATTTCTCTTTCAGATTTTTCATCATTAGTGTATAGGAATGCAAGAGATTTCTGTGCATTAATTTTGTATCCTGCTACTTTACCAAATTCATTGATTAGCTCTAGTAGTTTTCTGGTAGCATCTTTAGGATTTTCTACATATAGTATCATGTCATCTGCAAACAGTGACAGCTTTACTTCTTCTTTTCTGATTTGTATTCCTTTTATTTCTTTTTCTTCTCTGATTGCTGTGGCTAAAATATTCCAAAACTATGTTGACTAATAGTGGTGAGAGTGGGCAACCTTGTCTTGTTCCTGATCTTAGAGGAAATGGTTTCAGTTTTTCACCATTGAGAACGTTGATGGCTGTGGGTTTGTCATACATTGCCTTTATTATGTTAAGTTCCCTCTATGCCTGCTTTTCAGAGGGTTTTTATCATAAATGGATGTCGACTTTTGTCAAAAGATTTTTCTGCATCTACTGAGAGAATCATATGGTTTTTCTCCTTCAGATTGTTAATATGGTGTATCACATTGATTGATTTGCATATATTGTAGAATCCTTGCATTGCTGGGATAAACCCCACTTGATCATAGTGTATTATCCTTCTAATGTGCTGTTGGACTCTGTTTGCTAGTATTTTGTTGAGGATTTGTGCATCTATGTTCATCAGCAATATTGGCCTGTAGTTTTCTTTTTTTGTGACATCTTTGTCTGGTTTTGGTATCAGGGTGATGGTGGCCTCGTAGAGTGAGTCTGGGAGTGTTCCCACCTCTGCTATATTTTGGAAGAGTTTGAGAAGGATAGGTGTTACCTCTTCTCTAATTGTTTGATACAAGTCACCTGTGAAGCCATCTGGTCCAGCACTTTTGTTTGCTGGAAGATTTTTAATCACAGTCTTAATTCTAGTGCTTGTGATTGGTCTGTTTATATTTTCTCTTTTTTCTTGGTTCAGTCTCAGAAGGTTGTGCTTTACTAAGAATTTGTCCATTTCTTCAAGGTTGTCCATTTTATTGGCATAGAGTTGTTTGTAGTAATGTCTCATGATCCTTTGTATTTCTGCAGTGTCAGTTGTTACTTCTCCTTTTTCATTATTAATTCTATTGATTTCAGTCTTCTCCCATTTTTTTTTTTTTGATGAGTCTAGCTAATGGTTTATCAATTTTGCTTATCTTCTCAAAGAGCCAGCTTTTAGTTTTATTGATCTTTGCTACTGTTTCCTTCATTTCTTTTTCATTTATTTCTGATCTGATCTTTATGATTTCTTTTCTTCTGCTAACTTTGGGGTGTTTTTGTTCTCCTTTCTCTAATTGCTTTAGGTGCAAGGTTAGGTTGTTTGAGATGTTTCCTGTTTCTTAAGGTAGGATTGTATTGCTATAAACTTCCTCTTAGAACTGCTCTTGCTGCATCCCATAGGTTTTGGGTCGTCATGTTTTCATTGTCATTTATTTCTAGGGATTTTTTGATTTCCTCTCTGATTTCTTCAGTGATATCTTGGTTATTAAGTAGTGTATTGTTTCACCTCCATGTGTTTGTATTTTTTACAGAGTTTTTTCCTGTAATTGATATATAGTCTCATAGCGTTGTGGTCAGAAAAGATATTTGGTACGATTTCAATTTTCTTAAATTTACCAAGGCTTGATTTGTGACCCAAGACATGATCTATCCTGGATAATGTTCCATGAGGACTTGAGAAGAAGGTGTATTCTGTTGTTTTTGGATGGAATGTCCTATAAATATCAATTAAGTCCATCTTGTTTAATGCATCATTTAAAGCTTGGGTTTCCTTATTTATTTTCATTTTGGATGACCTGTCCACTGGTGAAAGTGGGGTGATAAAGTCCCCTACTACGATTGTGTTACTGTTGATTTCCCTTTTATTGCTGTTAGCAATTGCCTTATGTATTGTGGTGCTCCTATATTGGGTGCATAAATATTTACAATTTTTATATCTTCTTCTTGGATTGATCCCTTGATCATTATGTAGTGTTCTTTGTCTCTTGTAATAGTCTTTATTTTAAAGTCTATTTTGTCTGATATGAGAATTGCTACTCCAGCTTTCTTTTGATTTCCATTTGTATGGAATATTTTTTTATATCCCCTCACTTTCAGTCTGTATGTGTCCCTATGTCTGAAGTGGGTCCCTTGTAGACAGCATATGTATGGGTCTTGTTTTCATATCCATTCAGCCAGTCTATGTCTTCTGGTTGGAGTATTTAATGCATTTACATTTAAGGTAGTTATCGGTATGTATGTTCCTATTAACATTTTCTTAATTGTTTTGAGTTTGTTTTTGTAACTCTTTTCCTCCTCTTGTGTTTCCTGC
This sequence comes from Balaenoptera physalus, assembly GCF_965194825.1. NCBI lineage: Eukaryota > Metazoa > Chordata > Mammalia > Artiodactyla > Balaenopteridae > Balaenoptera > Balaenoptera physalus. The sequence continues at coordinate 45,343,019 of NC_138891.1, forward strand.
CTAGAGAAGTTCCTTTAACATTTGTTGTATAGCTGGTTGGGTGGTGCTGAATTCTCTTAGCTTTCGCTTGTCTGTAAAGGCTTTAATTTCTCCATTGAATCTGAATGAGATCCTTGCGGGTAATCTTGGTTGTAGGTTTTTCCCTTTCATCGCTTTAAATATGTCCTGCCACTCCCTTCTGGCTTGCAGAGTTTCTGCTGAAAGATCAGCTGTTAACCTTATGGGGATTCCCTTGTATGTTAAATGCTGCTTTTCCCTTGCTTCTTTTAATATTTTTTCTTTGTATTTAATTTTTGATAGTTTGATTAGTATGTGTCTTGGCGTGTTTCTCCTTGGATATATCCTGTATGGGACTCTCTGCAAATCCTGGACTTTATTGACTATTTCCTGACCCATATTAGGGAAGTTTTTCAACTATAATCTCTTCAAATATTCTCTCAGTCCCTTTTTTTTCCCTCTTCTTCTTCCTATAATTCGAATGTTGGTGCATTTAATGTTGTCCTAGAGGTCTCTGAGATTGTCCTCAATTCTTTTATTTTTTCTTTATTCTGCTCTGCGGTAGTTATTTCCACTCTTTTATCTTCCAGGTCATTTATCCGTTCTTCTGCATCAGTTATTCTGCTATTGATTCCTTCTAGAGAATTTTTAATTTCATTTATTGTGCTGTTCATCACTGTTTGTTTGCTCTTTAGTTCTTCTAGGTCCTCATTAAACGTTTCTTGTATTTTCTCCATTCTATTTCCAAGATTTTGGATCATCTTTGCTATCATTACTCTGAGTTCTTTTTCAGGTGGACTGCCTATTTCCTCTTCATTTGTTGGTCTGGTGGGTTTTTACCTTGCTCCTTCATCTGCTGTATGTTTCTCTGTCTTCTCATTTTGCTTTACTTACTGTGTTTGGGGTCTCCTTTTCACAGGCTGCAGGTTCATAGTTCCCATTGTTTTTGGTGTCTGCTTCCAGTGGGTAAGGTTGGTTCAGTGGGTTGTGCAGGCTTCCTGGTCGAGGGGTCTAGTGCCTGTGTTCTGGTGGATGAAGCTGGATATTGTCTTTCTGGTGGGCAGGACCACATCCGGTGGTGTGTTTTGGGGTTTCTATTAACTTATTGTAATTTTAGGCAGCCTCTCTTATAATGTGTGTCTGTGTTCCTGTCTTGCTAGTTGTTTGGCATAGGGTGTCCAGCACTGTAGCTTGCTGGTCATTGAGTTGAGCTGGGTCTTAGTGTTGAGATGGAGATCTCTAGGAGAGCTTTCCCCGTTTGATATTACGTGGGGCCAGGAGGTCTCTGGTGGACCAATATCCTGAACTCGGCTCTCCTACCTCAAAGGGTCAGGCCTGACACTCGGCCAGAGCACCAAGACCCTGTCAGCCACAAGACTCAGAAGAAAAGGGAGAAAACAAAAGAAAGGAAGAAAAAATAAAATAAAATAAAATAATTAAAATAGAAAAAAATTTTTAAAAATAAAAAATAAAAAGTAATTTAAAAAAGAGAGAAAGAAGAGAGCAACCAAACCACCAATGATAACAAGTGCTAAAAACTATACTAAAAAAGAAAAAACAAAAACAAAAAATAGACAGTCAGAACCCTAGGATAAATGGCAAAAGCAAAGCTATACAGACAAAATCACACAAAGAAGCATACACATACACACTCACAAAAAGAGAAAAAAGAAAAAAATATATATATAAAAAAGGAAGAGAGCAACCAAATCAATAAACCATTCTATCAATGATAATAAGCTCTAAATACTAAACTAAGATAAACATAAAACCAGAAACAAATTAGATGCAGAAAGCAAACCCCAAGTCTACATTTGCTCCCCAACTCCACCGCCTCAATTTTGGGATGATTCGTTATCTATTCAGGTATTCCACAGATGCAGGGTAAATCAAGTTGATTGTGGAGATTTAATCCATTGCTCCTGAGGCTGCTGGGAGAGATTTCCTTTTCTCTTCTTTGTTCGCACAGCTCCTGGGGTTCAGCTTTGGATTTGGGCCCACCTCTGCATGTAGGCCATCTGAGGGCATCTTTTGGGAAGTCTGAGGTCTTCTGCCAGCTTTCAGTAGGTGTTCTGTAGGAGTTGTTCCACATGTAGATGTAGTTTTGATGTGTTTGTTGGAAGGTGATCTCCACATCTTACTCCTCCACCATCTTGAAGGTGCCCCCTCAATAATTTAATTTTAAATGTTTCTACTAGCTGATTGACAATTATTTTCTGGAAGAGATGAGAAATTACTGCTAAGCTTGCTTCTGAACAATATGACAGAAGTTTTCTATGGCATTTGAAGGCTTTAGCTGTAAGGTGAAAGTAAACATACTTAACACTGTATTTTTGAAAGTTATTATATAAATCATTTTACTCTGTGTTAAATTTGAGAACCTAATACTTGATAAAAATTTAAGCAAGAAATACTTATCATGCAAAATTACCTTTTTCATAAAGTCAGATCTTTCTGAACTTGATAATTTACCTTTCCATAAGCTTCTAAATGAGATTTACTCAAATACATCAATATTTTTTCTGAATAATGGGAAAAGGTAATGAAGCACAATTTGATACGTAATCAAACAATACATTATCTTTTTTAAAAGGGCTAAATACTGTGCCCAACTCATAACTAACTCATTTACTGTCCTAATTTTATGGGTTATTAGCTTACTGCCCTAATTTTATGGATTAGGCATGATTTTTGGTATCTTATCAAGACTCAGATATTAAGAGAGATAGAGAAAGATTAAGATTGCCTGATGTTTCCAATATTATTTTATTCCTTGTTATTCTCTGTGTTCATTCATGGCAATGACTTAAGACAGTAATGAGCATGTTTCTGAAAAATTAGGATTCCAGTTTATTTCATAGCAAACTTCCATTTATGCCTATTTCTCTACATTAGAAAAAATCTGATGTCTATTAACCTCATCATTTTATTATATTTCATTAACTATTTTGCACAGGTCCACCCCAATTTAGTGATCTACAACTTTTACAGAGAAAAGTAAGTAAAATAAAATTGTAATAATAAACTAAACGGCACTGTAGCATCTGTCCTTTTTTATGTAGAATGGTATTTGGGTGGCTCTGTAATTGCAGTACGGGTCCTATGTAACCCAGAGTGAAGTGGGTATTTTTGATATAATGGTTTTCTTTTTTGTCTCTTTTTTTCTTTTCTTATATCCTCTTCTTTTTCCTTCCTTCCTCCTTCTCTTCTTCTCTCCTTCTAACGAGAGATCTTTTCAGAACTTTCTAAGCATGTCAGATGCTGCTACATTGTCAACCTGTACACAGTGTCAAACAAGTAACCTAAATTCAAAATTTAGCTGATATCCATTCTCAGAAAAACATTCAGAAATATTCAGACTTGCCTAGACTTAACACAATTAGAGGCAGCAACGTCCTACCTTTCAGTTATAGGACTGACATCCACCTAGGTCTAGTTGACAAACAGAGCTTGTATATTTATTTTCCCCCTAATTGAACATTATTCAAATTCTCTGAAGATGATTAGCTGCAGAACTTATATATGTCTCATATAACAGTCAATACTAGAAATCTAGAATTTTATTAATTTATTTTGACATTCAAGGAAAGGTGATTTTTCTCCACAGCCAATCACCACAGCAAAATAAAATAATATCTGTGTTATTTTGAAGGAAGGGAAATTACACTCACTTCAAGTGAAAGATAATGTCCCGCTGTCCTCATTTATCATATGTTTGTACATTTCTTATTCATTCATCAATAATCAACGTTTTTATATAAGTTCAAAACTGGATGATATCTTCACATCCTCATACATATGCATGCTCTTGCTTTGACTTCTCCCATAGAACACTTACCTAAGAAAAGTGTCTACCTTCCTTTCTTATTAGAAAACTATGTGGGAGAACTAAAATACACAAATAGTAGAGTTTATGCAAAAAACAGATGTGAAAGACAATTAGACCTATGTTTTAATTTTTTCAGCTATGCCAGTTATCAGAAATGTTATAACTTACTTACAGTGTCTTTTACTTGCTCTTTCCTAAAGGGTGGTATCAATATAAATTTTACATGATTGTTGAGAGAAACAAATGTAATGACATCTGAAAATGTCTGGTACAGAGTAAAGGTTCAAGAAATATTAATATTCTGCACATCTTCCTCTTTTAGGATGCAAGTGGTGTGGTCATTATCTTCAACAGTAAGAAAAAAATGGAGTTCTTCAAAACTATCTCCTCATTACTGAATTTTCTCTCTCTTTATATCTGAGAAGAGGAAGGGTTTTCAGTGTCCTGCAGAGAAGCCAAGTTACCTTTCTTCTCCTCCTCCAGCTCATCCTCATCATCTTCTTTCTTCTTTATTATTTTGAATATATATGAGCTATGCACTTAGTTTTTGATTTATATATACCCACTTCTCCTGGATCCTGGTAACTACCCATATCAAGAAAATAGAAGCGATGTTTTCCAACACAACTCAATGGATGCAGCACTCTATTAGCATAAGTTACAGAATAAATTTTATTAGGAGGTTAATATCAGTGCAAAATGATCAGATTATTATTTGGATGCTTTATCCTTAGACTAGACTTCCTAAAGTCTTCCTTTCCAGTCTTACTAAGGTCCAAATGACAATCCCTCTTGTGCTGAGAACTAAGAAGGCAAATCTTGTAGGTTGGGCCATTAATATTAACAAAGGAGAAAGAAAATATAAAAGAGGGTGTCCAGGGGTAGTGGCTGCTACTTCCAGTTTTAGAAAGTGGCCAGAAAGCACATTCGAAGAGCCAAGGACCAAGGCCTCACATCTGCAGACAGAGTTAGGGGAACATGTTGAACTGGTTGGAAAAGCCAAGTCCCCAAATTTTAATATTTGAATATTTAACAGGTGAAATAAGACACATAATCCTGAAGATAAGGAGATAGAAAACCTGAGTAAAATAATTAGAAAAATCATTTGGGGAACAGAAAAAAAGGATACTGCCTCTTGTCCAATCTCATTTATCCATACAAACAGCCTATACATTAGTGATTATTATAATTACCATCCTTCAAATTAGAAAACTGACTTTTAGAAAGTTCCATAACCTCTCTTAAGAATCTTTGCTTATAAATATTAGAGCCCAGATTTTAAATCAAGGCTTTTTAACAGCAAAGGTCAAGCTTTTGTATGTATAATTTTTTTAATATACTAAGAACACAACATGAGATCTACTCTTTTAACAGATTAAGTGTATAGTATTGTTAACTACAGGCAAAAATTTATACAGCAAATCTCTATAACTTATTCATCTTGCATGAATGAAACTTTATACCCATTCATTACCAATTTCCTATTTCTCCATTCTCTTTGTTCCTAGCAACCACTGTTCTGCTCTCTGTTTCTGTAAGTTTGACTATTTTAGATACCTTACTTAAGTGGAGTCATGCAATATTTGTCCTTCAGTGACTGGCTTATTTCACTTAGCATGATATCCTCAAAGTTCATCAGTGCTATTGCATATTGTGGGATTTCTTTCTATTTTAAGGCTACATATTATTCCATTTTATGTAAGTACCACATTTTCTTTATTCATTCATTTGTTGATGGACACTTAGGTTATTTCCATGTCTCAGCTATCATGAATAGTTCTGAAATAAACATGGGAATGTTAATATCTCTTTAAGATCCTGATTTCAATTCTTTTGGATAAATACCCAGAAGTGGGATGGCTGGATCACATGGTAGTTCTATTTTTAATATTTTGAGGAACCTCTATACCATTTCCCATAGTGGCTGCACCATTTTGCATTCCCACCAACAATGTACAAAGTTCCAATTTCTCATATCTTCACCAATACTTCGTGTCTTTTGCTTTTTTTTCCTTTGGTAAGAGCCATCATATCAAGTGTGATGTGACAGCTCACTGTGGTTTTGATTTGCATTTCTCTCATGTAAGTGATGTTGAGCAACTTTCCATATAATTACTGGCTATTTCTATGTCTTCTTTAGAGAAATGTCTATTCATATCTTTAGCTCATTTTTTAATTAGGTTGTTAGTTTTGGGGGGGTTTTTTCGTATTTAATTGTAGGAGTTTCTTATATATTGGGTGGGCCAAAAAGTGCCTTCAGTTTTTTAAGTAAAAATAAAAGACACATTTTTCATTTTCACCAAGAACTTTATTGAACAATGTATTCACCCTTTTGTTCCACTACCTTCTGCCATTTTCCAGGCAACTTCATAATTCTATCTTCCCAAAACTTTTTATCTTTTTGAGCAAAGAACTGTTCCAGGTGCCTTTTACAGTCTTCCAGGGAATTGAAAATTTTTCCATTAAGAGAATTTTGTAAAGACCGAAATAAATGGAAATCCAAAGATGCAATGTCTGGTGAATATGGCGAATGAATCAGAACTTACCAGACAAGCTCTAAGAGTTTTTGCCTGGTCATCAAAGAATCATGCAGTCTTGTGTTATCCAGATGGAAGATTATGTGTTTTCTGTTGACTAATTCTGGATGCTTTTCAGCAAGTGCTGCTTTCAGTTGGTCTAATTGGGAGCAGTACTTGTTGGAATTAACCGTTTGGTTTTCTGGAACAACTTCATAATAGAGGATTCCCTTCCAATCCCACAATATACACAACATCACCTTCTTTGGATGAAGACCGGCCTTTGGTGTGGTTGTTGGTGGTTTATTTCGTTTGCCCCATGATCTCTTCCATTCCACATTGTTATACAGTATCCACTTTTCATCACCCATCACAATTTGTTTTAAAAACTGAATGTTTTCATTACATTTCAGTAGAGAATGGCATGTGGAAATATGGTCAAGAAGGCTTTTATTGCTTAACTTATGTGGAACCCAAACATCAAAGCAATTCACATAACCAAGCAGGTACAAATGATTTTCAATGCTTGATATGGATATTTTGAGTATGGTGGCTATTTCCCACTTGGTATAACATTGATTGTTCTCAATTATTGTTTTGATTTGATCGCTATCAACTTCAACTGGCCTACCCGACCATGGAGCATCGTCCAGTGAGAAATCTCCAGCATGAAACTTAGCAAACCACTTTTGACATGTTCAATCAGTCACAGCACCTTCTCCATACACTGCACAAATCTTTTTGTGCGTTTCAGTTGAGTTTTTACCTTTCTTGAAATAATAAAGCATAACATGCGGAAAACGTTGTTTTCTTCCATCTTCAATATTAAAATGGCTACACAAAAATTCACCAATTTTGATGTTTTTTAAATGCACGCTGATACGACAGCTGTCACATACAATCTAACAAAATTGTTTCAAATGAAGTTAAAGACAACTAAGTGCTACTAGAGCCATCTTATGGAAAAAACGGAACGAACCTTCTGGGCCACCCAATATTTTGTAAAGTAACCCCTTATCTGATATAAGGTTTGCAAATATCTTCTCCCATTCTGTAGGTTGCCTTTTCACTCTGTTGATTCTTTTTCTTTGTTGTGCAGCTTTTATTAATTTGATACAGTCTCACTTGTTTATTTTTGATTTTGTGGCTTGTGCTTTTGGTGTTGTATCTATGAAATAATTGCCAAGACCAATGTCATGAAGGATTTTTCCCTGTCTTCCTTCAGGAGTTTTACAGTTTGGAATCTTATGTTTAAGTCTTTAATTCATTTTTGAGTTGATTTTTGTGTATGGTGTAAGATAAGGGACTAATTTCATCCTTTTGCACGTAGATACCCAATTTTATCTTTACCGTTTGTTGAAGAGACTATCTTCATTGTGTAGTCTTGGCATCCTTATGGAAAATCAGTTGACTGCATATGTATGGATTTATTTCTGGGCTCTTTAGTCTGTTCCATTGGTCTATATGTCTGTCTTAATGTCAATACTATTCCATTTTTATTACTGCAGCTTTGTAATAATATATTTTGAAATCATGAAGTGTGATGCCTTCAGCTTTGTTCTTCCTTCTCAAGATTGTTTTGGCTATCTGTGGTCTTTTGTAATTACATATGAATTTTAGAATTGGACAGGCTTTTAATCACTAAGTTGCATTTTCTTTAAGGTTCAAGTCATGGAATCTGTGTGGTTGTAGCAATAAGCATAGAATGATCAGGCTAAGTGTCTGATGCTATTGCACTAAAGGTTTTTGGTTGAACATAGGTAAGAATATCTGGTTTAGAAATACAATATAGAATTTGGTGATCATTTTATGGTAATGTAAATTTTGCAAATTCTTCCTGTAGGTTTTTGCTTATTGTTTTCTTTTTGTGAATATAGTCCTACCCTTATACTTCTTTCTGCACACGTCTATATCATTTACAGAAGCTTAACATTTTCTTTTCTATTTGACAAATATAAAATATAATCATATACATTTGATATCAATGATTTTCAAAATATTAGAAATAATACAAGTATGTAGATTGGGATCTCATGTCCATTCTTATTATTGTTACTAATCTCTCTTTACTTTTTTCATTTCCTTGAATTATTCTTTCCTCACCCTCTCTCTCCTTCTCCTTGCCCTGTTTCCTTCTCTCTCTCTCTCTTCTTTTTCCTTCTGGATCAAGGTGAGGGAAGGATTCAGTAGTGCTGATATATTATAAAGCATTCTTTTCTAAGTGTGTGTCTGTGTATCTCTAATGTGTGAGTATATCCATATATTTTCTTTTTTAGAGCCTGCATATCAAATGCCTTCTTGAAAAACTAAAGTAAGTACTTGAACTAAAGTAATTATTTTCCTTCATCATAGAGAAAAGAAAGAAGCCTACAAATAACTTTTTCTTTATTTTCTGGTAGCCTGCCACAGATGAAGTTTACACTAATTAGAAACCGTCTGGAGGCATGAGAACAGATTGAGCCTTCGGCTGGAAGTGCTTCCTGACAGGTGGTTCACCACAAAGCAACATTACAATTACCTAACATACTGTTTGATTTGTGTAAACCTCATTACTACTCACGTTATTTAATGAACTATGAGCATTCCTTCAGCTCCCTGCAGATTGCAGTGCTCCATTTCCATTTCAATTCAGGAATGAAGATTGCATGGTTTAAACCCATTTGCTTTTTTAAGGCAAATATTGCCTTGAATTTATAATTCTGAATTTGAATAGAAATTTTAAAACATCTACCTAAAACCAATAATGAAACAGGCAGGCGAAGTTTGTTCATAATATTAATAATATTAAGATTTAACCTCTTGGGTTATATTTCCCCCATGAATAAAAGAGAAAAGCTGATTTTTCCAAATATGTAAGAATGTATATGTTCAGTATGTGTTCCCATATGTAGTGAGGTACAAAATTAAAGCAATTATCCAGATAATTCAAGCCTCAAACCACAAAACTGCCTCAATTCTTAAATTTTCTGTGTACATTCCATTTGAATAAAACCAAAATGTTGTATTTTCTTCTAAAAAAGTATAATTTTTTTTATATCTACCTTAGCCTAAGATCTCATGTTCTAATATCTCATGAATTTTCTGTTCTGAAAACAGAACAATAGGTTATTTACAGTTTCCCAGAGAAGTGATTCTGGCTAAAAGACTCTGATAACAATAGATATAGTTTTCTATAATTTATTCTATCAAAATGGTTTTTCCTAGGTTGCCTATATGTGCCTAGCATTGTGTTACATCCTCATAATAAACAAACTCAAGATTTTTTATTGGCTGGAGCTAAAGTTCAATCAGTTTTCAAGTTGAACAAAATTTCACCTCAACACACTTTTCAGGTCTTTATCACTATTACCTACTTCCAGAAGTTTCTATTCCTATCAAATGGTTTAATGTCCCCTAGACACTCCCCTATTCTAGCAATGCCCTCCTAAAGGCATCCTTTATTTTTCTCTTCCCATGCTTACTCATCAGCAAGGAAGCAACTGAGTCCAGTTCTGCCTGACTTCAAGGACTGACCCTTCAACACTGTCTATCTGACCTTCCGGACCCAGCAAAAATACTCTCTGTAAGTCCTGATGACCTAATCATGCTGCAGTTACCAACTACCCACCCCAAACCCATGACATAACAATACAAAAGTTGTTCACTTGTGGTTCATTTCCAATGTCAGTTTCTAGACAATCTGTTCATTCATTGGAGACACTCAGAAATACAGTCAAATGGAAGCTTCCTCTACACTTGTATTTCCATTATCACAGGGATGGGATAATTAGAATGTGATGAATCATGCAATAACTCTATGGTAGATTAAAAATAATTGAGATTTTTATTCCTACGTTTTTATTAAGTCATGGAGTTTAATTCCTGTCCTGTAAATCTGGCCTTGCTTTAGTGATTTGTCTGATACATAGAACATGGTAAAAGTGACAATGTGTGAGTTCCAAGTCTAAGTTAAAAGATGCCCTGAAGCTTTATGTTTTAGGTAGCTCTGAGGTATCACCCTTTCAGCCATCCCTACCAAGGAGCCAGACATGTAAATGAAGCCATTTTGCAGAACAGACCAGACCTGGCACCACCAACTGAAAATTACTAACTGATCTCAGTCAACTCCACATAGAGAAGAATCTACCAGCTCATCCCTGTTTGAATTCCTAACCTAGAAATTGGGAGTTATAATAAAATGTGTGAAGGTGCTACATTTTGGAGTGGTTTATTATACAGCAATATATAAACAGAGCAAAGTCTTAAAGCTTTCACTCAGTGACACATGTTCCTTTCTTCTCATGATTAATTGGTGAAAGAAATGCCGAATGGGCAGAGGATTACCAAATTCAATAACTATAACACTTATGATTATAACAAATACCACCTTTTCTTAAAGCAATCTCTTTCCCTCCTGAATCTTTTATAAAGTATTTAATTGGCAATTACTTGTGTGCTTCTGTTGATATATTTTCTATTATTTTGAATTGTTATTTTAATATTTTCCTTTGACATTTTCTTATTGATTTCTTATAGAATGTGTTCTAATCCTTGAAACATAAAGATACCAGAAAAAAATTAAAAAGAAAAGACAACTCAAATAGAGTAGCAGTATGAGCCAAGTCAACAAGGCAGGAATGGCCACTGTGGGTAAATATAATAGTGACTAGATTTAGAAGAGAAATTGAAAATTAGAAATATTAGAGGAAAGTTATCAGAGGAAGTAGGCTGGCACTAAATGATAACGGATCTGGAAAACCAGATAGATGATTTGTATATATTTGAGACAATACTCATTTCAATAATTATTAGAAGATCATAATGAATATGGATTTGAGGCACAGCTTTCTTTGGCAAAGATGAACAGTTTCATTGAGTCTGAAGAGGCTGGAACTAGAGAGTGCCGCTAGGATATGTTTTGTGATTCATATGCTACAGATGAAGGAAGCCAGGATGTCACCTCAAAATTTACCTCTTTGACTTAAAAATTGTCTTGAGCTGAAGGCAATTAAGAAGGAGCAAGCCCAGAAAAATCTTCCCCTTTTAAAAACGCCTAAAGGCAGGATATAAATTCTCCTTATATTGGACAGATTCTTAGCCTAAAGACCATACCAGAGAGATCTGCAAACAAAACATTCCATTTGTTTCTTTCCATGTATTTTCCTTTCCACAGTATTGCTTCGAAGCCTAAAACTACTTTCCTTTGTCCTATCATTTCTCTATACATTTATTGTTCTGTGTTGAAGATGCTACATAAGCTGCAATCCTAAACCACCACTTTGAGTTACTTTTCTGTTAGGTTTCTCCTATGTCATATACACCATATACGTTAGTAAAAAAATTTTTTTTCTCTCTTCTTTTTGTTAAAGAGCCAGCTGAAAAGCTAAGATGGGTAGAGGTAAAGTTGCCTTAACTACATAGACAATATTAGTAGTGATGGTAATAGAAAGAAAAAAGGCAATCTGAAAAAAGTTTCTAAATGCCAGGAGACTATGAAGCTTATAAGACTTCTAAATGAATACAATAACTTGGCTGGGAAACTGGAAGGATAAATTGCACTGCCACAATAAAATGGAAGAGTTTAGAAGGCAACCTGATTTAGAAAGTGAAATCAATTTGTAGATTTATCTTGCATGAATTTGGGTACTTATCCTAAGACAAGTAAATTAAAATAAGAAAATATAAAACAAAATAGAAAATAAAATATTCAGGGAAAAATGAAAGCATTATATCTTAAAAAATTCAAAAGTACTTATTTTTCCTAGAGTTCATGTGTATTCTTATTCTCCAGTTAAACAATTCACTAATGTCCATCATTTGAAAAAATAATATCAGAAATTCAATTCCCAGGGTCTAAAAGAAAATAATAATCAACTATTTACTATATAAATGTGAAATATATCCTCTCTGAGTACCTACACACAATAAAAACTACACATAATAAACTTTTAACAAAAACTTACACAGTAAAAATATTTGACAACATACTAAATCACACATGTACAAAGCTGAAATGTACGTGGTATGATGAAGGATGAACAGTCTTAGATTCTGTTTAAATTCCACTGTATTAGCTGAAAAAAGGAAAAAGGTGATCACTTGGAATGAAGTCTTTAAGAATCTTCCAGTGCAACGTTATATTATCCCATGCCTAATTTTTAGTGGGACTGTGCAAGAAGTTTGGTGTGGGCAAGTTTTTAAAGGAATAAGAAAAATGTTACCCAGTAACTGAAAGCAAAGATTACACAGGTTCGAATAACTGAAAATGTTCACAAGCCACGCTCACATGAGGCTTTTATCAAAACGTAAATAAAACAACACAGCAAGAGACAGAGAGTGCAAGCAAGCGCTGAGGTTGCAGGGGTGGTGTCTGAGTGACAACCAAGTCCAAGCTCTGCACCATCCTTTTAATTCACCTAAGGTCACCCTTAGTCTCTGGACTATTTCTGGAAAGCTTAGGCAAAAGTGTCCAGTGCTGTCTTCTATTCCCATCCAGTCATGCAGCCAAGCAGTCAAGCTGCCTAAATTTTCACATCATGAAATTTCCCATGTCATTATATATTTTTCAAAAACATGATTTTTAAAAATAGTGATATAACATTTCATCATATGGATCTACCTTCATTTAAAACATTGTTAAAAATGTAGATGGTTTCTAAGTTTTTAATAATTCTTAGTAATAATTCTTGGTAATTTTTCACAATTTTTAAAAATTATTGTATAGCATGTCACAATTATAAATAATCCTCCAATTTAAAAGAAAAAATGCCAGGTGAAAGCCATCAACAAACAAAGTGGCCCTGGATGCTGAAGAGGGGGATTTTGTTATTTACCTAATTAGAAAGTCTTCCTCCCTCATCTTGACCAAGAGTCAAAGCCAGATTTTCAGGAGCCCTCAGAGGTAAGAATAGAGTTGTCTTCCTCCACTTGCAAAATACCTCTATCCTACGTACTGGAATAGTAAGAAAAAATCCTAAGCGACTATCTGTGTGTTTTTTTTTTTTCAGTAAGTTTTGAAATCAACTTTAGAAATGTATTCTTTGAATAATGGCACACTGAAATTGTTGCTGTTTATGGAAATTTAATGAAAAACTGAACTGACATGAACTAAACTGAATTTTTCCATAAGACCTATAAGTTGTCTCATTTTTATAGAAAATTTCATTTTCTTTCATGGGTGAAAGTTTTTCTTTTCAATTGCATTTTAGGATACAATAATGAAAACATGTAAAACTAAGGAGAATCCCAGAGCACTGGAAGAATATACTCTTTGTTTTCTAAGAATATGGCCAAATGATTTAAAAATATCTTTTGCATGTAGACCTTGGGGAAAATTGTGTACACTAAATTTGCCCACGGTGGTTTAACTTTTCCATTTATCTTCTTTTCCTTCCTGCACAAGCCCTTTTCAGTATTATCTCCCCTAAATTCCAACCTTAGTAATTGGGAAGAATAAAAGCAGTTTTCCAGTAATTTCTATCTCACCTGATTACTGAGGGAACATTGCCAAGGGAAGAAAAGAAAGCAGGTGACCCAAGCTAATGTCTTTGTCAACATGGTCTTCTGGGTAAACAAATAACATTAACATTCTTTCCAGGGAGAATCTATTGCTATGGAATGTTCTCAAAAGTTGCTCCTGGTAAAGGATCGCTTATGATAAGGAAATCTAGAATCTATGGATTTTTGATGCATGGCTCTTTGAAGAATGTCACATAAGCTATACAACTCTTTGGGCATAAAATGGGGTTGTGTACTTTGGGCCAGAGAGTGTCTGTCTGACAGGAGAAAGGAGGACAGGGAGGGCTGGCTGCAGTGTGTGTCTGTGTGCCTATGTTGTGGACCTTTCTCTGCTTTGTCTGAACCTCTTGATTTCCTAGATCCTTGAAATCTCTAACATGTGTGAGTCTGATTTAGCAAACTAATCCATTGTAATAGCTCAGTAACTCATAATATTATGTACTTTCCTATGGCTAACATAATTATCTTAAGGGATACTTGCATTTGGAAAGATGATAAATGCTTTAAATACGTAACTTATTTCTAATTCTAGAATGCCATTCATTTGCAAAGACAGCATAATAGATGGATTAAGCAAAAAGCCTGTTGTGTTTTATTTTAGTTTTTTTTTTTTTCTGTTTTATTTTAATGAGAAGGTCTGAGTTACGAGCTCTTCTAAATTTTGATTTTACTTTCCCCTCTGACTTGTGATCCCACATTGTTTTCCTTTGCAATTTTCCAGGCTTCATCATCACTATGGGACCTTTTTTTGGAATAGTATTTGTGTGTACAGTGTCAAATATTTATGTTGCACACTATCTAAATTAAATTCTTTAGGATCAGGTCATACCTGATGTTCCTTTATACTAAGCACAATGCTAGGCCAATAATATATTCACATTATAAATATGAATAAAAATAATAAAAATGAAAGTAGCTTTAGGAGTGTAGTCCTAAAACTTCATGTTCTTTAAAATAACACTGGCATGCAGTCATAGCCATATATGATAAGGGCCATCATTTCTGTGTGTAGGGAGTGTGAATAACCCAACACCAAAAGAAATACATAGAGAATGTAATTTTTACATGTATATTAAAATAGAATATAAAATTGTTTGCAAAATACACACAATGTAACCAAGCAGGCCAAAGGAGCCCTTACAGAGTTAATGAAAAATTAATTGCACTAAAAGTTATTTTTCAAAGACACAAAAATCCTGTAGGGGAGTGTAAGTGGAGTTATATTTATAAATGTTCATATTTTTTGTTATAAATGTATCATTAGTCATCCAGAAGGAAAAAAATTACAAGAATTTAAACAATTGGTAAAAGTATTTTTTTAATGAGGTATATTAATATGAACAAAATGTATTGTAAATACCCATGAATCATTTATTAGAATGAAAGAAGAAATAACATAGATATAGAATAAATTATTCCAATATTTAATCACATTACATTGTAGATGGGAAAATTCAAAAATTACTGGGGGTAGGAACCCACAAAAGATTTAGGAAAATAAAGATAATTAATACTAACAGGAAAGCCTCAATTTATTAAATTTTCTCCTATACTTGAAGGATTAAAAAGTATATTAAAATGATGTAGTGAAAGGAAGTGACTTTCAGAATATGCTGTTGGTAATTATAATCATTTCAATGTTTTATACCTACAGGTGTATAATCATGATTAACATTCAAGGTGGTCTTCTTGAGGCAATTCATAACTTTATTTAAAAAAAGACTAAATTACATTTCATATCATGGTCAGAAAGTTAACTAATAACATACAGAAATGTTTTTAGCAATGTTTTAAATAAAATGAGTTTATACTGGCAAATTTATTTTCATTAACTTATAAGTTCAAAGATTTGAATGTAAAGGGAAAAAGTCGATATGGTCCAAGACCATACAAATCATAAAGAACATGGAAACTACTTAACTGGGATATTTAAAATGAATTCTAAGACACAAGTTATCATTTCCTTAAATTATAACACTTTATAATACTAAAATATGAGATACAGACAGTGGCATTACATGAGGGGATCTACACTGCCTTACAAAATGTGATGGCTTTATAGCATGTTCAGAAATTCTTTGACATTCCTCCCTTCAAAAGGTGAAGCCTAATTCCTCTCCTTTTGAAGGTGGGTCAGGTTTAGTGACTAGCAGCTAATGAACAGAATATGGCAGAAGTAAAACTATGTGACTTTTAAGATTAGTTTATAATAGGTATAGTTTTCACTTGGTTCTAGTTCTCTGATGGAGGGTTGCCATGCCATGAGGACACTCAAGCAGTCTATGGAGAGACCCATGTTGTAAGGAAATGAAACCTCCCACCAACAACCAGCACCACCTTGTCAACCATGTGAGTGAGCCACCTTGGTAAAAAATCCTCTAGTCCCAGTCAAGCTTTCAGTTGACTCTGGCTTTGAGTCATTAAATTTGTGGTGATGTGTTATAGCAGCATCAGGAAATTAATACATTACCTGTATGACTTCTCAACTGTCTTATATACAGACAGTCCAATCTGGACTCTACCCCAATTCCTTTGCATTCCAAAATTTCACCCCCAGTCCTAAAATACTGAAAGGTCACTGTAACTGGAAATCAAATTAATAGTTTATCAGCAAAGATCAACATACAAAATCCTAACAAAGGGGAAAAAATAAAATTATGACATAAAATTAAAGGCTTTAAAGGGGACTCATTTATTCTGAAATAAGGTAGACCAGTTTATGTGAAATAAAGATTCTTAAGTATACATGAAGCAGTCAATAAGAATCTTAGTAACTAGGTTAAGAAAGCAGTCGTTCAAACTCAACTACGTTAGGTTTATGAATAGAAAAGCTTTATCTGGCCTGTTACTTGTGTATTTCATACTTAGCACATGATCTGCCTATAGTACATTGGCCCATAATTATTTGTCAAACACATTTCATCTAAAAATTGAAGGATAAATAATTCAACATAAAGATGTACTCTAGGTAATATAAATCTCGTTTTCAAGTAGAAAAAATATTGCTAAAATTTCCAAAATTTTTTCTTAATGCAAAAATTTTCATTGTTAATAAAATCTAAATATGCTCAATGTTTTCTGATATAGATTGCTGTTATCATCAACCATTAGGTTCATTTTATGAACCATTAAGTCAGCCAATGTTCCAATTATAGTGGAATAAGAGCCTTATAAAATCTGGGGGCCAAAAGGGAATTGATAATTTTTAAAAAGAGGTGATGACTGAGAAGCAGAAAGCATGGATAACACCAAAATGTAGTCAGAACAGCAAAAGATGAGTTAAAGAATGATCTGCATTAGATAATAATTTAATATAGCAGGAGACATTAAATCCAAGAAGGTCTAAGTAAAGGAAAGAAAACCATAAAGCAAATTGTAAGTCCAAATTCAAGTGATTATTAAATGGAATACAGCTGGTTTAATTCATAGGGATCTTTGATCTAAGATGAAGTGCAGGGACTCAGAACATGCTGTGATATGTTCTGTGTATTTTGCTGGCATATGAAATCTGCAAGGTAATCAGTGATTCTAAAATAATTTGTGAATCATAGATCCAGATCAACTTTTAAGGACATTTTTGAAATTACAATGACCTGTTTTCACAATCATAAAAGTACAGGCTTCATAAAGCTTAATTTCAACAAAAGTGCCCAAAACAGATGTGTTACACTAAGATGTTAGATAGGTTCATAAATTATCATATCTTTAAAATACCTCATACTTTTGTATCCTCCCATTCCCATCTTAGGCATCATAATCTAGATTCCCTATCATCTTACACATCTGGTTTTAAAACTTTGGAGTAATATTGGAAAGTAAATTCATAGGCAATTTAGCTATGACAGTTTTTGAAGTGGCGTAATACCCTGCATGTTTATATATATATATATGTGTGTGTGTGTGTGTATATACGTATCTACACATTATATATATTATATGATATGTGTATATATATATATATATATTCTATTGTAACAAAATTCAAGTCGAGGGAATAGTATAATCCACAATCCATCTTCTACTATTATCAACCCATGACCAATCTTGCTTTATTTATACTCTCTTGTCTACAGTTCTCATCTTCAGATTACTTTGAAGCAATCCCAGGAATTGTATTATTTCATCTCAAATATTTTCTTTTTATGTTTCTAAAAGATGCTTATTTTTTGTTGTTATTTATCCCATCTCTTTTATATCTATAATTTATATTATTTTATGTTTTCTTTCTATTTTTGTTAGTTATATACTTTTTACTATTCTTTTAGTGTTTCCTGTATGTATCTTTAACATTACCACCTAATAAAAATTCTTAGTTTTACCAATTCTGAGAGAGTTGTAGAACTTCAGATTCTTTAAAATTTGTTTTTGCTCAATCAGATTTTTCCTTTTTTGACATGCATTGCTTTTCCTAATATAATCTGAACAGTATAAGACATTATAATTATTGTGTTCTTCAGTTGGTATTTATTTTATTGACCTACGTATTTACCTTCTGTGATGGTCTTCATTTCCCCTGAATAGTCATGCTTCTGTCTGGAAATTTTTCCTTTTCTACCAGAAGAACTGTGTTTAATTTTTTAAGTGCAGGCCTGCTGGTGACAAATTTCCTTGGTCACTGTTTGCTTAGAAAAGTCTTTACTTCGTTTTCTCTTCTGAAGGATATTTTCACTGGGTAAATATTTCTAGATGCGTTTACTTCCTTTTATCACTTTATATACGTCTTTCATTGCTTTCTGGCTTTCAATGTTTCTGTTGAGTAGTCAGTCACCTATCTATCATATTGTTGGCCCTTTGAAAGTAATGTGTCTTTTTTTTCTGACCGCTTTTAAACCTTTTTTCTAAGATTACCAACAGGTTTACCTTATATGCATGGGTGTGGTTTTCTTTGGTTTAGAGGTTTGCTAACTTCCTGAATCTGAGGGTTGATATATCTCATCAGTTCAGAAAATTCTCAGCCATTATCACTTCAAAAGTTATTTCTACCATATTATCTCTTTTGTTTCCTTTTGAGATTCCACTAGCACACAAGTTAGACCTTTTGCATATAACCCACGTCTCTTCTTTTTATTAATTAAAATACTTTCTGTATTTTATTAGAGTATTTTTTATTGACCTGTCTTTGAGTTCATTGATCCTGTATTTTCTGTTAAAGCCATCCAGTGAGCTCTTAATTTTATTTTTCAACTCTAGAATGTTCATTTTATTCCTTTTTAAATTTAAGATTCCAATTATTTTTTGAAAATCCTTATTCTGCTTTTTTCTCATTTTAAAAATTTTGTTAATAAATTTATCATAGTTATTTCAAAGACTGTGTCTGCTTATTCCAGTAACTGTGCCTGTTAATTCCAGTAACTGTGTAGTCCACATATATTGTCTGATATTTCCCTTGATTATCAGCCATTGCTTTTGTCTCTCACATGCTTCATCATTTTTGTTATTATATGCTGAAAATTGTGTACCAAAAAAAAAAAAAAAGAATCCAGATGATCTCATCTTTCACCAGTCATGGGTCTCTCTTTACCTTATTAAGTAATATAATCAGGAGTTGAGCTGGGTCAGGCTAGATTGCAGTTTTACTAAAAATCAGTCCATCTTAATTTCACCCTTGTTTTTAAGGCATGACCCTTCCAGTATAATGGGGCTCTCTCCTTGGCCTTGACGTACTGTGGGAGATCAAACTCTGTCCTTCAGATATTCCAAATCAAGCTTTTTCTTTTTCAGTTCCAAGTAGTTCAAAATTGAGCAGTATCTTAAAGGGAATAAAATTGTTGTGCCTGAGGTAAATATCCTTCCAATAGGTCTTTTTTTTTTTTTTTTCCTAAGCACTATAAGATGTGGGAGATTGACTCTACCTTTTACAAACTTTCAACCTAGTTCCCCAGTCTCCTAAACAGCATCAGAACTCAACAAATGTCCAATGATACAAACTATGAGTTTCTTTCTCTCTAGTTTCCAATTGTTCCTATCAGCCTCACATGATCACTACATTTTAGGTTAATTTCTCTTTCTCCTAACAGATGATTTTTGGTCTAGAAAAATCCCAATACTTTTAGCCAATTCCAAGAATTAATGAACTCCCAGAGGAGAGCATTAGCTTCTGTTAGAAAAGTTCTTTTCTTTATGGAATATTTGCTTGTCTAATCCTCATGGCACCACAAATCTCTGATACCATTACAATATTATCTTGTAATTTAGGCAAGCTTTCTTTTTGTTGAGCCATATGAAATTTCCAATATTTTTTAGGTCAAAAACAAATGGCCCCAAGAGACTTAGCCAGCCTTGACCTATCATGTTTTATTCATAAGCAGAATTTTTATATACAAAGACTTTTTACAATATATATTTAGCTCATTTGCAGCCTGCAAAACAATCTTTATGTTTTAAATCCAATAAAATGATTAATTCATTTATACAACAAAGAGTTAATACACGCCTTTTATTATTCTCAGACTTAGTGTTACATGCTGAACATGCAATAACTGGCAAAACAGACTCAATTCCTACCTAGATAAGCTGAAATCTTTCATCAGGGAGACATCTTTGTCCACAAATTCACAGAAATACATAATCTAAAAAAGTATTTAGATGAAAAATTCTGTTGAGCTATAAAAATATTTATAAAGTGGACCTGATCTAGTCTGAGGAGTTTAGATAAGTCTTCTATAAGAAGTGGCTTTTAAATTCATAGCTGAAGAATACATTAAGTAACACAAAGCTGCGATTTAACATGTAGATAAGTGCAGTACTAAATAAATGTAGATAAATGGAAGTATATTTGCCAAAAATGAGGGTACCTTAGAGAAATAATAACTCATAATCCTATAATAAAATAGGACACATGATGTTATGTGAACCCTTGAGTGTCATTTAATCTGGCTTTGGTGGGCCAGAGTATGTGCCTATAGAATTTTCCATCTAAGCTCACACAGGAAAGGTGAGTTGATGTCAGCCATGAAAATATACGGAAATCCTATATTTTAGACAAAGGGAATTACAGAGAAAAACATGACAGTCCCTTAAGATGTTTGAAAATAACATAAAGATAAATAGCTATTCAAGGATTTTCATCAGGGAGCTGACATGACCTGTTTAGCATTTTATAAACTTTACTCTGAATTCAATGTGCTGAAAGATCTGGAGAGAAAAAGCCTATAATCAAGAGGTGACTATTCCAGGATTGAAATGAGTAATCAAAATTCCAGAGAGCATTGTAAACAGTGGCTATTTTGAGAAATTTTAGAAGACTGATGAGTCAGGGCTTTTCATTTGATTTGATCTAGGGGTTTAAGAAAGAAGAAAGATAATATAGGGAGTAAGGGAAGACAGCAGCAAGTTTGTCATCTGAGGGAGATAGATTGGAATTTGATATTGATGAAGTCAATTTTTAATGAGACTGAAATTTAAAACATAGCCTATGTAGGCATTTGGTTTTAGTTATGCTGAAATAAAGGTCATTAGTGTTTAGAAAGGTAAAACAACTAAGAGGCTAGGATATATAAGATTAAGCATAGTGGATATTGAAGTCAATCAAGTGGATAGTAACTGGAAAGATCTCTAGGTAGAATGACATTGAGAAGGTTTAGAGGGTGTAAAACTTTTAATACAGATGAGAATGTTGAAGATGGGAGAATACATGAATTATCCTCAGAAGTTGACATCAGACACCACTTTTACCATGTTAATTCCACTTAACCTTATTTATGTTTTGTTTTAGTTATAAAATCATGTATATTCTGACACTTTTGTTTTGATATTAGTATAAAGTAAGAAAATGTGCCAGCCATGAAAGTAAATCACAAGAGCACAGGGTAGTAATTCATTTGGAAAATAGGGATAGCTGTAATAGTAATATGATATTAGCCTAAAGAGTAAATTTTAACTTATATAAATATAGCAAATTGCTTTTGTGAAACAAAGAGTTCAGTACAACCGTGAAGAAAAGAATAAGACTCTTTCATTTTACCTGGTGGAAGTAAATGGATACCGATACTGACAAGGATGTTCCTTCCTGTGCTTATATTTTTACTAAAGAAGTCAGAAGAGTTGTCAATTTTAGTTAAATGCTGCTATATTCAAGAAACTTGGACTTTGAAAATGGCACAGAAAAACAAAGAAGGATATATAGGGCAATCCTGACAATATTTAAATCAGTCCTAACCCATAATGCATATCAGGGGAAGATAAATTATTGTAAAGTTATCTTGTCTCTGTTCAAAGTTCAAATAAAATCTTTGCACTTTTGTAAAAAAAAAATAAAATAATAATAATTTCCTAAAAGAGTATTCCCCAAAATAAAAGATGTAAAGATTTGCTATGTTTTGCTTACCTGCTTTTGTGAAAATCTTATTCAGATACACAACTCAGGAAAAAATATCCCTGAGTGTATAAGCAGCTAAGGAAACAGTGACATCTACAGCAGCAATAGTTAACATAACATTGGTAAGTGATATCCATCACAAACCAAATATATCTATTTCATATTCAGTCTGGAGAGTGGGAGCCGAGTGACAGCTCATGTGCGTGTATGCAATCTAAATGATGAGAGGTGAATCATTCAAATCCTCTTTACTGTAATAAGAATGGAGAAACCTGTTGTAACTAGCTCAGAAAAAAAATGACCATCTCTCACTCAAGTAATGTATAAAATGTAGATTGTGTAAAGTGGTTTCTTTTGTGAGGTCATGAAGGAAGGTCTACACATCTGTGTGTAGAAAATAATTTTGGAATATTGTGTCACAAAACAAATCAGAACCAAGGGGCCATACACACACACACACACACACACACACACACACACACACACACATATCCATCTACACAGAGAATATAAGTCAGAAAAGAAAAAAATAGAAATGTAATCTGAAGTCTTGTTTCCTCCTAGCAAGTAAATCTCTATGTCATTTTCTATATATGACTCATTATTAAGTTCCACCTCTGTCTTGTACATGTCATTACTTTCTTTCTACCTACTGAATATCTATCTACTTTTTCTCCAAATCTGATTATTTCCCAATTACCTTCAAGAGGTAGGTTCATGGTCACCCTTTTCAAAAAGCATCTCTGTGTTCATGTTCTAGACCAAGATGAGGGTCAAACTGATATTAGCAACTAGTATTAGTAGTTGTTGAAGTTATGCTAAACACACGATGGGAAAGACAGATTGCATAGGGTATAATTCAGGTCAGGCCAGACATGGAACACTCCCAAAACCAAGGTATTCAAAATAAGAAAGGCAAAGTTCAAAGGCAGAAAGTATAATAAAGACTACACAAAGTCTCTGATCCCTTGAGTCAGACAAAGGGAAACTTTACTTCTCTGGCCAGCTCTGTGAAAAGTACAAGAAACTGACAAACTCTCAGTTTGGACTAAAGAATTCTATTCTCTGCTTTCAACCAAGGTTTCACAAACTTCTACTGGTCTGTAAATAAGCTTTCACTGGTTTGCAAGAGGAAAAACTGTGAAAAATGAGCATTAATATAATTAGTTCTTTATACAGCAACATTTATTAAAATTAAGACTGTCCTGTGTTTAGAGATTATGTTATTCCTACACTCTTGGTGATAATAAATGATAATTTGAATTATTTGTTTTGCTTGTTTCCAGGTCTTCATTCTGTAAATTAAATATCAGAAATTATACTTTAGTTACTGATTCCCCCTGCCCCAAGCTGGGGTTTATAAAAAAAAAAAAAAAATCAAAGGGATCTACTGTCACTTAATTACTCTATAGATAAAATTCTTCTTGATAAGTGGATATCAAAGAATTTTGTAACTCTGAAAAACCTTCTCAATTCTTCAGGATACTTTTTAATCTCCATTCTTTCATTCATTCCCTCAAAAAACATTACTAAACCTTACCATATGCCTGACAGTATACTAATCACCTAGGATATATGTGAAAATGCCAGACAAGTTTCCTTCTCTAACAGAGCTTAAATTCTACTTCAGGAATAACAATAAGCAAACAAACAATAAGCAAATAACAATAAAAAACAATAAGCAAATAAATTAAATAATTAAATAATAAATAAATTAAATTGTTAAAAAACAATAAGCAAATAAATTAATTTATAGATGCATAGCTCACATAAAAACACAGAATATATAGTATGTCTAAAATTAAAATACAACTATGTGATAGTCACTGAGTAGTTATTTATATTTGGAAGATCATCATGGAAAGTCTTTCTGAGAGGTAACATTTAAGTGAAGATCAGATTGACAGTTAGAAGCCAGTCAAGGAAAGCCTCTTTCAGGAAGATGGAAGAGCAGCTGGAAAAAAAGGCCTGAAGGCATATTCTATGGAGAGTGACTGATGCCCCCGGAGCTGCGCAGTGCAGGAGGGCTAATTCCAAAACAGAAAGAAGGCAGGTATGCTGAAAAATATTAGGCAAGACTAAGGAAAAGGAGTAGGTTATGGTCAGAGAGATAATGAGGATTATGAAATCAATTCCAAAACACTGTCTCCTCAAATTTAATCTTTCATTCAATAATAACGCATATCTATTGGATGTTCAATATAGTTCATATGTGCAATTACTCATTCCTCACAATAAGGCTTTAATTTTTACTTTTTAGACCTCCATTTTATAAAGGCAAAACTGAAGTACAGTAATCTGTGCTCCATCATACAGATAATAAATGAGAAATAGTATTTGAGTGCATGCAATCTAACTTTAAACTCTTAAGTAGGATGTTACACTTACTGATACGTTCCTTGCAGTTACTTCATGACCATGCCATAAAAAGATGGATGTCCTTACGAAATTTAAATTCTATTTGAAGAAAATGTATTTGATTAAAAATTCTAAATAACTAACTTGAGGATTAAAATATGTTTACCAACATGAGTGCTTTGGACTAGAATTTCAATGAATGAGGGTATTTTGTTTGCCACAATTGGGAGGGGTGGGGAGTGGCTACTGGCATGAAATGGGTAGACACCAGAGATGCAGCTCAACATTCTACAATACACAGGATAGATCCCATAATAAAGAATCAGGAACAATCATTGACAGGAAGACACCGGAACTCACCAAAAAAGATATCCAACATCCAAAGACAAAGGAGAAGCCACAATGAAACGGCAGGAGGGGCGCAATCACAATAAAATGAAATCCCATAACTGCTGGGTGGGTGACTCACAAACTGGAGAACATTTATACAACAGAAGTCCACCCACTGGAGCAAAGGTTCTGAGCCCCACGCCAGGCTTCCAAACCAGGGGGTCCGAAAACGGGAGGAGGAATTCCTAGAGAATCAGACTTTGAAGGCTAGTGGGATTTGATTGTAGGACTTCGACAGGACTGGGGAAAAGAGAGACTCCACTCTTGGAGGGCACACACAAAGTAGTGTGCACATCGGGACCCAGGTAAAGGAGCAGTGACCCCATAGAGACTGAACCAGACCTACCTGCTAGTGTTGGAGGGTCTCCAGCAGAGGCGGGGCTGGCTCTGTCTCACCATGAGGACAAGGACACTGGCAGCAGAAGTTCTGGGAAGTACTCCTTGGCTTAAACCCTCCCAGAGTCTGCCATTAGCCCCACCAAAGAGCCCGGGTAGGCTCCAGCGTTTGGTCGCCTCAGGCCAAACAACCAACAGGGAGAGGACCCAGCCCCACCCATCAGCAGATAAGTGGATTACAGTTTTGCTGAGCTCTGCCCACCAGAGCAACAGCCAGCTCTATCCACCACCACTCCCTCAAATCAGGAAACTTGCACAAGCCTCTTAGATAGCCTCATCTACCAAAGGGCAGACAGCAGAAACAAGAAGAACTACAATTCTGCAGCCTGTGGACAAAAACCACATTCACAGAAAGATAGACAAGATGAAAAGGCAGAGGGCTATGTACCAGATGAAGGAACAAGATAAAACCCCAGAAAAACAACTAAATGAAGTGGAGATAGGCAACCTTCCAGAAAAGGAATTCAGAATAATGATAGTGAAGATGATCCAGGACCTCGGAAAAAGAATGGAGGCAAAGATCGAGAAGATGCATGAAATGTTTAACAAAGACCTAGAAGAATTAAAGAACAAACGAACAGAGATGAACAATACAATAAATGAATGCAAAACTATACTAGAAGGAATCAATAGCAGAATAACTGAGGCAGAAGAACAGATAAGTGATCTGGAAGACAGAATGGTGGAATTCACTGCTGCAGAACAGACTGAAGAAAAAAGAATGAAAAGAAATGAAGACAGCCTAAGAGACCTCTGGGACAACATTAAACACAACAACATTCACATTATAGGGGTCCCAGAAGGAGAAGAGAGAGAGAAAGGACCTGAGAAAATATTTGAAGAGATTTTATTTGAAAACTTCCCTAACATGGGAAAGGAAATAGCCACCCAAGTTCAGGAAGCGCAGTGAGTCCCATACAGGATAAACCCAAGGAGAAACATGCCGAGACACATAGTAATCAAAATGGCAAAAATTAAAGACAAAGAAAAATTATTGAAAGCAGCAAGGGAAAAACGACAAATAACATACAAGGGAACTCCCATAAGGTTAACAGCTGATTTCTCACCAGAAACTCTACAAGCCAGAAGGGACTGGCATGATATTCTTAAAGGGATGAAAGGGAAGAAACTACAACCAAGATTACTC
Organism: Balaenoptera physalus; assembly: GCF_965194825.1. Lineage (NCBI taxonomy): Eukaryota > Metazoa > Chordata > Mammalia > Artiodactyla > Balaenopteridae > Balaenoptera > Balaenoptera physalus. The sequence goes on from NC_138891.1 coordinate 45,369,466, forward strand.
TACAGGGCAAGGATCTCATTCAGATTCGATGGAGAAATCAAAAGCTTTACAGACAAGCAAAAGCTAAGAGAATTCAGTACCACCAAACCAGCTCTAAAACAAATGCTAAAGGAACTCCTCTAAGTGGGAAACACAAGAGAAGAAAAGGACCTACAAAAACAAACCCAAAATAATTAAGAAAATGGTCACAGGAACATACATATCGATAATTACCTTAAACGTGAATGGATTAAATGCTCCAACCAAAAGACACAGGCTTGCTGAATGGATACAAAAACAAAACCCATATATATGCTGTCTACAAGAGACCCAATTCAGACCTAGGGACACATTCAGACTGAAAGTGAGGGGATAGAAAAAGTTATTCCATGCAAATGGAAATCAAAAGAAAGCTGGAATAGCAATACTCATATCAGATAAAATAGACTTTAAAATAAGGAATGTTACAAAGACAAGGAAGGACACTACATAATGATCAAGGGATCAATCCAAGATGAAGATAAAACAATTGTAAATATTTATGCACCCAACATAGGAGCACCTCAATACATAATGCAAGTGCTAACAGCCATAAGATGGGAAATCGACAGTAACACAATAATAATGGGGGACGTTAATACCTCACTTACACCAATGGACAGATCATCCAGACAGAAAATTAATAAGGAAACACAAGTGTTAAATGACACAATAGACCAGATACATTTAATTGATATTTATAGGGCATTCCATCCAAAAACAGCAGATTACACTTTCTTCTCAAGTGCGCATGGAACATTCTCCAGGATAGATCACATCTTGGGTCACAAATCAAGCCTCAGTAAATTTAAGAAAATTGAAATCATAACCAGCATCTTTTCTGACCACAAAGGTATGAGATTAGAAATCAATTACCGGGGAAAAAACGTAAAAAACACAAACACCTGGTGGCTAAACAATACGTTTTAAATAACCAAGAGATCATGAAAGAAATCAAAGAGGGAATCAAAAAATACCTAGAGACAAATGACAATGAAAACATGATGATCCAAAACCTACGGGATGCAGCAAAAGTAGTTCGAAAAGGGAAGTTTACAGCTATAAAAGCCTACCTCAAGAAACAAGAAAACTCTCAAATAAACAATCTAACTTTACACCTAAAGGAACTAGAGAAAGAAGAACAAACAGAACCCAAAGTTAGCAGAAGGAAAGAAATCATAAAGATCAGAGAAGAAATAAATGAAATAGAAACAAAGAAAACAATAGCAAAGATCAATATAACTAAAAGCTGGTTCTTTGAGAAGATAAACAAAATTGATAAACCATTAGCCAGACTCATCAAGAAAAAGAGGGAGAGGACTCAAATCAATAAAATTAGAAATGAAAAAGGAGAAGTTACAACAGACACCGCAGAAATACAAAGCATCCTAAGAGACTACTACAAGCAACTCTATGCCAATAAAATGGACAACCTGGAAGAAATGGACCAATTCTTACAAAGGTATAACCTTCCAAGACTGAACCAGGAAGAAATAGAAAATATGAACAGACCAATCACAAGTAATGAAATTGAAACTGTGATTAAAAATCTTCCAACAAAAGTCCAGGACCAAATGGCTTCACAGGTGAATTCTATCAAACATTTAGAGAAGAGCTAACGCCCATACTTCTCAAACTGTTCCAAAAAACTGCAGAAGAAGAACACTTCCAAACTCATTCTATGAGGCCACCATCACCCTGATACCAAAACCAGACAAAGATACTACAAAAAAAGAAAATTACAGACCAATATCACTGATGAACATAGATGCAAAAATCCTCAACAAAATACTCTCAAACAGAATCCAGCAACACATTAAAAGGGTCATACACTATGATCAAGTGGGATTTAACCCAGGGATGAAAGGATTCTTCAATATATGCAAATCAACCAATGTGATACGCCATATTAACAAACTGAAGGATAAAACCATATGATCATCTCAATAGACGAAGTAAAAGCTTTCAACAAAATTCAACACCCATTTATGATAAAAGCTCTCCAGAACCTGGGCATAGAAGGAACCTACCTCAACATAATAAAGGCCATATATGACAAACCCACAGCAAACGTCATTCTCAACGGTGAAAAACTGAAAGCATTTCCTCTAAGATCAGGAACAAGACAAGGATGTCCACTCTCACCACTATTATTCAACATAGTTTTGGAAGTGTTAGCCATGGCAATCAGAGAAGAAAAAGAAATAAAAGGAATACAAATTGGAAAAGAAGAAGTAAAACTGTCACTGTTTGAAGATGACATGATACTATATAGGGAGAATCCTAAAGACGCCACCAGAAAACTACTAGAGCTAATCAATGAATTTGGTAAAGTTGCAGGATACAAAATTAATGCACAGAAATCTCTTGCATTCCTATACACTAATGATTAAAAATCTGAAAGAGAAATTAAGGAAACACTCTCATTTACCACTGCAACAAAAAGAATAAAATACCTAGGAATAAACGTACCTAGGGAGACAAAAGACCTATATGCCGGAAACTATAAGACACTGCTTAAAGAAATTAAAGTTGATACCAACAGATGGAGAGATATACTAATTTCTTGGGTTGGAAGAATCAATTTTGTGAAAATGACTATACTACCCAAAGCAATGTACAGATTCAATGCAATCCCTATCAAATTACCAATGGCATTTTTTATGGAACTAGAACAAAAAATCTTAAAATTTGTATGGAGACACAAAAGACCCTGAATAGCCAAAGTAGTCTTGAGGGACAAAAACGGAACTGGAGGAATCACACTCCCTGAGTTCAGACTATACTACAAAGCTACAGTAATCAAGACAATACGGTACTGGAACAAAAACAGAAATATAGATCAATGGAAAAAGACAGAAAGCCCAGAGATAAACCCATGCACCTATGGTCAACTAATGTATGACAAGGAGGCAAGGATATAAAATGGAGAAAAGACAGTCTCTTCAATAAGTGGTGCTGGGAATACTGGACAGCTACATGTAAAAGAATGAAATTAGAACACTCCCTAACACCATACACAAAAATAAACTCAAAATGGATTAGAGACCTAAATGTAAGACCAAACACTATAAAACTCTTAGAGGAAAACATAGGAAGAACACTCTTTGACATAAATCACAGCAAGATCTTTTTGATCCACCTCCTAGAGTAATGGAAATAAAAAGAAAAATAAACAAATGGGACCTAATGAAACTTAAAAGCTTTCGCACAGCAAAGGAAACCATAAATGAGACGAAAAGACAACCCTCAGAATGGGAGAAACTATTTGTAAATGAATCAAAGGACAAAGGATTAATCTCCAAAATACATAAGCAGCTCATGCAGCTCAATATTAAAAAGCAAACAACCCAATCCAAAAATGGGCAGAAGACCTAAATAGACATTTCTCCAAAGAAGACATACAGATGGCCAAGAAGCACATGAAAAGCTGCTCAACATCACTATTAGAGAAATGAAAATCAAAACTACAATGAGGTATCACCTCACACCAGTTAGAATGGGCATCATCAGAAAATCTACAAACAACAAATGATGGAGAGGGTGTGGAGAAAAGGGAACCCTCTTGCATTGTTGGTGGGAATGTAAATTGATACAGCCCCTATGGAGAACAGTATGGAGGTTCCTTAAAAAACTGAAAATAGAATTACCATATGACCCAGCAATCCCACTACTGGGCATATACCCAGAGAAAACCATAATTCAAAAAGACACATGCACCCGAATGTTCACTGTAGCACTATTTACAATAGCCAGGTCATGGAAGCAACCTAAATGCCCATCGACAGATGAATGGATAAAGAAGATGTGGTACATATATACAATGGAATACTACTCAGCCATAAAAAGGAACGAAATTGGGTCATTTGTAGAGACATGGATGGATCTAGAAACTATCATACAGAGTGAAATAAGTCAGAAAGAGAAAAACAAATATCGTAATTAACGCATATATGTGGAACCTAGAAAAATGGTACAGATGAACCGGTTTGCAGGGCAGAAATTGAGACACAGATGTAGAGAACAAATGTATGGACACCAAGGGGTGAAAGCGGTGGTGGGGGGTGGTGGTGGTGTGATGAACTGGGAGATTGGGATTGACATGTATACACTGATGTGTATAAAATGGATGACTAATAAGAACCTGCCGTATAAAAAAATAAATAAAATAAAATCCAAAAAGAAAAAAGAAAAAAACTTAACAACAAAAAACAAAACAACCTGATTCAAAATGAGCAAAAGACTTGAACAGATATTTCTCCAAAGAAGAGATACAAATGGCCAATAAGCACATGAAAAGATGCTCAACATCCCAATCATTAGGGAAATGCAAATCAAAACTGCAACAAGATACCACCTTACACCCATTAGGATGGCTACCATCAAAAAAATAGAATATGAGTGTTTGCAAGGACATGGAGAATTTGGGACCCTGGTGTACTACTGGTGGAAATCGGTACAGTCAGTATGGAAAACAGTATGGTGTTTCCTCAAGTAATTAAAGATGGAATTACTATATGATCCAGCAATTCCACTTCTGTGCATATACCCCAAAGAACTGAAAGTAGGATCTCAAAGAGATATTTGTACACCCATGTTCATAGCAGCATTATTTGTAATAGCTAAACCATGGAAGCAACACAAGTGTCCATCAGTGGATGAACGGATAAGTAAAATGTGGATATACATACAATGGAATATTGTTCAGTCTTAAAAAGGAAGGAGATTATGCAGTATGTTTACAACATGGATACCTTGGGGACATTATGCTAAATGAAATTAGCCAGTCAGAAAGAGATACATACTGTATGATCCCACTTATATGAGGTACTTAGAAGAGTCAAAATCATAAAGACAGAAAGTAGACTGGTGATTACCAGGGGCTGGGGGCAGGGAATAACGGGGAGTTATTGTTTAATGGGTATAGAGCTTCAGTTTCACAAGATGAAAACAGTTATGGGGATGCACAGAGGAGATTTTTGCACAACGTTGTGAATGTATTTGATAGCTCTGAACTGTACACTTAAAGAATGGTTAAGATGGGAAAAAAATTGTTTATCATGAAATATATCAAATACAAAGTGTAAATAAAATACATATGTATAATTTAAAGAATAAAAAAAAAGATGTGGCACATATATACAATGGAATATTACTCAGCCATAAAAAGGAACAAAATTGAGTTATTTGTAGTGAGGTGGATGGACCTAGAGTCTGTCATACAGAATGAAGTAAGTCAGAAAGAGAAACACAAATACCATCTGCTAACACATACATATGGAATCTAGAAAAATGGTACTGACGAACCTAGTGACAGGGCAGGAATAAAGACACAGATGTAGAGAACGGACTTAACAACACAGCGGGGGAAGGGGAGACAGGGACGTAGTGAGAGAGTAGCACTGACACTACCTGGTAAGCTGCTGCATAGCACAGGGAGATCAGCTCGGTGCTTTGTGTCCCCCTAGAGGGGTGGGATAGGGAGGGTGGGATGGAGGTTCAAGAGGTGAGGATATGGGGAATATATGTATACATATAGCTGATTCACTTTGTTGTAAAGCAGAAACTAACATAATGTTATAAAGCAATTATACTGCAATAAACATGTATTAAAAAAAAAAAAAAAAGAATCAGCTGGCCCAAAATGTCAATAGTGCTGAGATTGGGAAACTTGTTTTATAGACACGAACACAAAAAACAATATATCTTATGGCAGTTAATTTCTTTCTTCTTGAAAATCTACTGCCCACACTATAAATAAAGCTTATAGTAAATCTCTTTCTTTCTCTCCCTCTCCCTCTCTTTTACTTTAGTTATCCAGTATCTGAAAACCTTTTCTATGTTTGGGAAGAATCCCACATTATGATTCTCAGTGAAAAGCTGAGAAAGCCTCCAATCATAGGAGCTTAAAAATGTCACCAATTACATTTTCCTTGCAACTAGTACACAGTCATGTGGCATTGGCCCAACAGTAAAATAATCCACCCAGATCTTGAATTAGGACTTGGTGATGCAAGCAAATGGGGATGGCCAAAATCTACCTCTGACAACAGCTACAGGAAAGCCAGCTTCCTGGAGTGATGGAGCAGCAGTGATAAGAGCTGGTTATGTTGGCAATTCAAGCTGCTCTTGGTGCTTGGAAGCTGCAAGGTTTCCTTCACCAAATCTGCTCTACAGTGTGATTTGGGAGGTTGTTCCTGGATCTACAACCTGATGCTGTGGCCCATCCAGCAATTATGAGAATTGCCAAGGATCCTTTAATAAATTTTTGTCCTATTTTATTCAGCCAGAATGGGATTCTGTTGATTTCAAGTAAAAAACTCTGATAAAGAGCTACTTTTTGCTCTTGCTCTCTGGGTATTTTAATATGTATATCTTGTAACTACCTATATCTTGAGAAGACATACAGCATTGTATATATTCAATTTGATTTTCCCTTTAACTTTCTATTTATTATAATTATATACAAAAGCATATAAAACATGGGTATAGTTTTTTAAGGTAGCAAATCAAACCCATGTACCATCACCCAGCTTATAAATGAAGAAAAACAAAAACAAACAGGGAATGAGGTGTTCTCTGTGTTCCCCTACATATTTGCCCCATCTCTCTCCACAAAGAGGCGACCCCGCACTGAATACATATAATATACACATATATATGGATATATATCATAATATTCTGGTGTATATATATTTATATATTCTGATGTATACACTTATATATGTCGATATATATATATTTGATATATAGCCTGATACATATTCTTATATATATACTGATTCTTAGTATATCTGAAAGATGTACCAATGACTTTTGAAAGTTAACAGAGAGAGATAAAACTTCGTAACTGCCATTAATAATAAAAATGGATTTGGATATTACAATTATGTTCAATTTTGAGAACTAATTATCTGTTTTAGTGTTAAAATGCAGATTCCTCAAGTACAATCCAGAAGTTGTAAACCGGAATCTCTGTTATTGGGAACTGGCATTTCTTGTTACATGCCTTTCTGTGCCTTCCATGGTTGAGTCTCAGGGAGCCAGAAACATCTGGTGAGTGGGGATGTAAATACCACTGTGTGACCCAATGCCCTCACGGGTCCATTCCGCAAAGCCTGGCACAGGTGGTGTCAAATCTGCCTCGCCTCCCTTCCTCCTCTTCTTCTGGGGCCCCTGGCTGCTCCAGTTCCCTCTCTCCTCCAATCCAGTGGAACCACTCATCAGGCAGCCCTCCTCCCTACTCTCATACACGGTTACAGGTGAAGCAGGCAGCAACAGCAATGAGCGTGGGTGGGAAGATCACAGCTGTGTCATTTCCTTTCCAAAGGCTACACCAGTGGCTCTTAACAAGAATGCCCTGCCCTACCCACTGCGACCAGGGCTAGCAAACAGCCCGGATTAAACCCTCAGCACATCTGGGATGCTCCTGTCTCACCTGCAAAAGGTTTTCATCAACCATGGGAGCAGTGGGTACTCTGACCTCCATACCTACGCTCCTGGGAACAACATGCCTCCAGCCTGGGCCACCCACCGAGCCCACCCTGATGTCCCGGGTGGCGGGGTACCTAGTGGTGGTGGTGGCTGGCACCCCCAGGGTGGCCTATGTTGACTCTAAAAAGGACCTCCCTGACAGCCACAGCCCGCACGGCCAATGAGTGCCAGTCCCCCCTTTACAGTAAGCCATGATGCAATCCCTGGGGGCCCCTTCCAGTTGTAGGAGCCTTGCCAGGCTACAGAAAGCGGCCACCAGGACCTGGAGACTCACCCCTCTGAAGGGGCCCAGCAGCCACACCACAGCCTTGCACACACCCCGTACGACCTTGCCAGCTGTGGCACAGGAGTCAGCAAAGGGCGTGGTACTCTCAGCAGGCGCCCAGCCACCAGAGCGTGATGGCCAGGCCCACCTCCGCCGAGATGGCCAAGACGTGGTGTCCCGGCGCTGGTGGCAGAGAGCATCGCTCCCGCTGGGTAGTCCAAGATGGGCCCCCTTGTTTCACAGAGGCGGCCAGGGCTGGGCCCACAGGGGGAATGGGGTGCGCTGCTGTCCCCCGAAACTGGGCTCGCCTTCCCCACCTCCCCTTCTTCTACTGCACTGTCCCGGCGCGGCGGCTGCCGGCGCCGCCATCCGCCAAGGCCTGGGCGACCCTGAGGAGACAGAAGCATGGGCCCGGCGCCTATGGAAGGCCGCCTGACTCACACAGTCCCGCTCCCGCCGACCCCGACCCCCGCGCCGTTTCCTCTGGAGACGCCAAGAGTACAGGAGATAGAAAGTTACAGTGCCCCCACCCAATGCCATTTTGTAGACTCACACGCCTTCTCTCTCAACTTCGAAAATGTAAAGTCAGCTGGAAGAAGACATGGTGGCTCCGAGCCTCAGGAGTGGAGACGGGCGGGAGGAGAAATCTTGCTGCCGAAGCGGAAGCTTTAACCGAGGCGAGAAAGATGGAACTGCGCAGGCGCACAGCAGCTTTCAAATGCGAGCAGCTGGGAGGGTGTGTCCAGAAAACGTGGTCGCCGGAGGAGACCTGTGTTTCTCTCCTCTGTGTTTTATCAATAGATATTGTCATATCTACAGTAAATGTATGAAGAAACTGAGGCACAGAGAGGTTAAGTAACTTGCCTGGTGTTACACTGCCAGTGAGTAGCTGAACTAGGATCTGAACCTAGAAACTCTAATTCCAAAATTTGCCTTCTGGATAAATGAATTTATATGTACACTTGTTCTCATAAAAGTGACCAAAATAGTTTTTAAAAGATGAAATATTTAAGGAAGTCGGGGCGTCCATCAGTGAAATAATAATTTTAATGTGTTTGTAGAGGATAGAAGGTTGATGTGATTGAGGGGTAAAATGTCAACTGTAGATAAAATATAGGAAATTTTATTTCCTTTCATGAGAAAGCAGAAGAGACTCCAAATCCTTTAAATTGTAGTGGCAAATATGATACAAAAATTAAAATTAATTAATTAAAAAATAAGACCCTTGTCAGCTAGAGCATTGAGATTTGACACCGCTTCGATACATGATTGACTTGCGGCCATGACTCTCTTGCTCCCTCACCCCCACCGCCCCAAGTAAAGCCTAAGAACTACCTTCGAGCCAAAGTATGTAATTTACCACCAAGGACCTTCTAGTAAGGACAGTGGGGTCTCAGTGAGAGGCAGAGCTGCCTGCAGAACTGAAACACCTTAGCCTTAAAATTAGGCTCTCCCACTTGGCCTTTGCTTGTACTCCATCGCTTGGTCACTATACAAATTGCCATCTCATATCCACCCAACATCCCCTCATGTAGTCTACATTAACATAGATTCCTTGACTTGCCTTTATTCTGTCTGCTAGGTGCACCTTTCTTCATCTTACTGGAATATCCTTACTTTTCAAAATCAATCCTTATTCTTTATTATAATCTATGTGAAATTCTAACTCACTTTTTAAATATCTTAATCATCACCATCATCATCATCACCACCACCACCACCACCATCATCATCATCATCATTGCTGCCATTAAAGCATGCATTCATAACTGCATGTTAAACACTCCATACGCATTATATTACTATGTTAATGTTATTTGAGTTGAAAAAACAGGGTTAAAAGATTAAGTAACTTACCTAATATTACAAAGTTAGGATGTAGTAAAAACAGCATGAAATTCATTCTTTTTCTTATTTCACAGTCTGTCATACTGCCTTGATCTACAATACCTTTTGTGCACTTTCCATGTGCATTTATAATTACATATACCACATAATGTTGTAGTTATTTCTTTACATGTGTATCATTCCTCTGTTATTCATCCAGGAATGAATACTCCCTGACAATATAGATTGTAAGTGATTTGTGAATATATCTATATCTGTATATCTATATATCTAACACCTGGTGAAGTTTCTGATACTCTATAGCTATATCATATACAAGTATAAAACATAGAAAATAGGAACAAAAATTACAAATGTATGGGGCACATATATGCATATGAAAAACATTATAAATAAATCAGTATCTTCAAAATTAATTCCAGTTCCAATCAATTTTAATAAAATAGTTTTGGGATGTTCTTTTAACTTGACAAACAGTAGAAACTTTATATAGAAAAAAAATTGAGAGTAATCACAAAAACATTAATAGAGAATAAATAGATGTTATTCCTATAGATATTAGAACATGTTATTATAAAAAAGAATAAACAAAATGACATAATACTAACAAAAATAGATAAGAGAAATGGAAAAATCACCATACATAGTCACTATTATATAATATATAATATATAATGTATATATTATATATATAAGAATTTATATGTGTAATTTCTTTCTTGAACTCATGAAGAAGTACTTTTAAAAACTGATTTTAGGAATACTGATTATTAATTTTAAAAACATTAATATCCTTACTTCATGCCATATGCACCATATTACAATGTAATAAAAATAAAATGCTTTAGAATAAGAGACAAAGATGAAATTTAAATATTGAAGCAATTCAAATATAGTAAAAACATATAAAATTTTGCTAAATAAAAGACTCTGACAAGTACAGGTTTCTGGTAACTGACTGTACTGCTGAACTGAATGAATAAGCATTTTCAGAACTCTAATGAAAAACTGATGAACTCATAAAAGTGCTAACAAAAGATCAAGATGAAAAAAAAAATTAATTACATGGGACTGAGTGAACTGATGAGGATGAGTATAATTTTTGTGACTTTCTGTCTGAATTAAAAAAAAAAATCCCACAAGGACTCAGAGGCAAAGAATATACAAATCAATTTTCACTGCAAAGTAAAGGAGCTGTTACAGTGGAGGATTACTGGACTGAATATCAATATTATGACATAGTATGAGTGTGTTTCATGTTTGGTAATTGCAATCATTGTTGCTTTTGTTGTGGTCATCCATGTACAATGCTTGGTGTCAGTCTACTTATCTCTTGTAAAAATAAAATACAGTGTGTGTGTGTGAAAAAAAATATGTAACGTACAGTACAGGGTATATAGTCAGTACATTGTAGCACCTTTTTTTGGAGTCTAGTCTATAAAAATATCTAATCACTATGTTGTATACCTGAAACTAATATAATATAGTAAGTCAACTGTATGTCATTAAAAAAGCCAAAAAATTAAATTTATATACAAATTCAAAGGAAAAAAAAAATTAAAGTTGCTGTATATTAAAAATAATAAAATAAAAGTGCCAAATAATTTTGGAGAGAAATAGCAAAGAATGTGACAACAAATAGGTTGATATTTTTATTTTATATAAAATTTATGAGTGATGATATGAAAATACTACAGATCCTATGACCAGACATATCTGAATATAGCAGTAAACTAGCTGATAAACAATTTTCAACATATCTCAGAATAAAAAATCAAATTAACACAACAGAAAGCCATTCATCCCCTAAAATATTGGAAAAATGAATTTGAAACATTCCAATGTTTGCTTAGTGTCCTAGTACACTGGCAAAGATGTAATTTGGTGAAGTTCTTCTGAAAGACAAATTAATATCATTTGTCTAGAACCTTAATTTATATATTTTGACCCATTATTTCCCTTTCTTAAATTTATTGCAGTGAAATAATTGTAATGGTAGGCAAAAGTTTATATGTGCAAATGTTAATCTCAGAATTATTCATGATAAACAATCAGAAAAATATTAAATTTTCAACAATGTATACATTTAAAATATTGTATCTTAATAAATAAAAATGATCTGATCTTTAAAATATGGCTTTAAAAGATAATTAAACATCATGATTATAAGCTTATGATATAGAATTGAACCAACAATAAGGCAGATTACAAAATCATATTATTTGATGTTTATTAAATTATATTGTTTTCATTCATATACCAAATTTAATAGTTACTGACCTAAATTTAGACATTTTTAGTAATTTTGTTTTCATCTTTATATTTCTCTAAGTTTTTTTTTTTAATATTTCTCTAAGTTTTTAAATGATCATATAGTATTTTTGTTTTCATTACTAGAATGTTCACACGAAAATTATCTTTTCAAAAAATATTTATCTCTTTAAAAATACTCAGAGTCTAATTAGGATAAAAGGAACTGCATAAAATTTTACAAATACGCTAATGCAACTTTTAAAAATAAAATTTAAACTCTTTAAATATATTCAACAAATGCCACAATGTCCTTGCTAATTTGATGTGGTTTTCATATATTGTTCTACTTTCCAAATGTTTTATTTATAACCTAAATAAAATGTTAGTAGTGTATCTTTACATTAAACTTCATAAACATTTCCAAAGATGATGTGTCCTTGTTAGTTGTTCAGGCTGCTGTAACAAATTACCATAGACTGGGTGGTTTAAACAACAAACATTTATTTCTCACCAGATCTGAAGGCCGGGAAGTCCAAGAGCAAGGTGCCAGCAAACCTGGTGTTTGGTTAAGGCCCTCTTTCTGGTTTGCATATGGCTGCCTTCTCAATTTATCTTCACATGGCAGAGTGGAAACAGATCTTTCTGGGGTACTTTTTATAAGGGCACTAATCCCATTCTTGAGACCTTCACCCTCATGACCTAATTACCTCTCAATGGCCCTACCTCCTAATACCATCACACTGGGAACTAGAATTTCAACATATGAATTTGGGGGAGACACAAATTTTCGGTGCATAATAATATGCAAAATAACAATCAAAACAAAAACATTCCAAAAAACTTTTAATGTTACACATGATTAAAATTTTTCAAGATATTGTTTTTATAAATATGGACTTATTCAATAATTACATAATGATGTTTTTAAATGTGAAAGAGGTGCCTTAGTAATACATAACATGTTGTTTTAACAATCAGGCTCCTACAAATTCAAATTAAATAACTCTCATAAACTAATACTTGATGTAGAGAGACATGGAAATTTGAGAATTCATTATTTGATTCCTAATAACTTAAAAATAAAGGTGACAGAATTAGCACTTTTCCCAATCTCACCCAAAATCCCAATATATTTAACAATGACAAATACATCTATTACAGATGATTCGAACCATGTTGTGTATTGTAGCCTTGTTTTGGAATCTAGTCCTTTTTGCCATGTACATGAGTTCAAAGGATAATCTCAGAGAGGAAATGTCTGAATATCTAAGACGTATAAGAAGACCTTTTACTGGGAATGAAATCTTTTGGTGGGAGCCCAAGGTAAAGATGAGGATGTGCAGTTCTGTGGGAGGTGATAGCCCTGTGCTAAGCATTTTCACAGTTGTCAACCTATCCCAAAATACAAGAGTTAAACTTAAGAAAAAATGATAAGTATAATCTTAATTCATGTAGCCACTGGAGGAAGCTGGTGTACTCTTACAAAAAACAAGGATAATTAAAAGTTTTGAATGGCTGGGGAACTTGAAGATTGTCAATATTTTACAATGTGCAATGTCCAAATTTTATAAATAAGTGCATTTGGTACCTATACAATGTTCATACTTTCATACAGAATAAACATTTATTTCTCCAATCATTTTAAGTTAATTTAAAAATATGGAAAACTCCTTCTTATGTAGAAAGAGTGATTCTAAAATATAACTTATTAATATTTCAAAATAAGTAAAAACAATACATAATCTTCTCAGATATCTACAACAGCTTGGTATGATAAATATATTTTACCAGAAACTGAATTCTAACTCACAGAATCAGTTACTGAGGACATCTGTTACTATTCTCTTCATCTTTCTCAGTGTTCAACTGAAATGCATCTTTAAACTTAATTGCAATTTAAAAATAATTTTTAGTCCATATTTCTAATTTTAAACGCAGATGATTAGACTGGCAACTGCTCACATGTCTAAATTATTTGTTCTTTTATCAGTACCATGATTGTTTTTATTTAAAGTGCTGAATAGAAAAAAATAATCTTGCCTGTACCTGATTATATTGTTAGAAATTGAATGAAGAAATTGCAAAATGGAGGAAAATAAAATTTAGCTAAATAAACATTAGAACAAATACAGTTACCAGAAATATTTTCAAAAATCAGCTTCTCCATATCAACTGATTTTGGCTCTCACATCTCTCCTTTTTGATTTGGGAATAATAATTTTATAATATTGGATATGTTCACAGACCTAGCATACTGCAGCTGTAACCACCATTCAAATTTTTACGCTGATTATACTCAGTAATTACAACTGGGATGCAAAACAGATTTCATATTAAGCTACATTATAATGGAAGAAATTTAAACAGACCTATTTTTTAGAAGTATATTCCTTCGGAGACTGCAGATTTTAAGGCAGCATTAGCCAATTAAAAACACCAGGCTAGTTCTTGAATAAAGGATTAAAGCAAAAGATTACTTTCACACTTGGGTGGTGTATGTCAAAACAGACATTTTGCCTGATGCCAACCCTTGTGGCAAATGAAATGAAAAGCTAGACTATACAATAAAAGATGACCATTTGTACAGTTCCATATTAAATAATGCATTTTGAGAAGCCTTTTCTATTTCCTTGGTAGGCTGTCTAATTTGAATGTGGTCTTCATTTCAGCAAGACATATTTCACTTATTTACCCTTGTATGTTCATCAGGCGTTTGTGTTTCTAGTGCAAGTGTTCTCTCCATGACTAACCTTATCCTTTCAGGAATGAGCCTGCTGGAATTTGACATACACAACGCCATGTAATTTAAAAATCTCATATAAGTGTGGATCCAATATTCCTTCCTCAGGACACAGTATTGTTTACAAATGAAGGAAAACAAACCACTCTGGCATTAGGTTCTGAAACTATATGCTGGGTAAAAGTAATTTCTCTGCTCTGAAAGTAATTCCAGACCTGATAGGAAGATTGGATAAAGGTTTAGCATTGAATATGAGATGAGCAAACATGGGGTAGAATGATTCAATCAGACTTTTGCACTTGTTTTTTACCGTTTCATTAACATACTGAGCTAACTTTTACCTCCATGCCTTTGCTTATACTGTTCTGTACCTAGAATGCCTATCTTTCTAATTCCCAGTATCTAGATTATATCCACTTTTTAAAGCTTAAATCAAGTTGCATGTATTTGTTGAAGTATTTTCTGCCATATCAGTAAGTAAATAAGCTTACTTTCTTCTGAGCCTCCTATACTATTTTTTTTTCTTTCTATACAATGAATTAAGTGATATTTAGGAAAGAGCACACACATTGTAGTTAGATGACAGTCTGAATTTTATCTCTGCCATTTACTAGCTGATGTCATTATCTTCCCTTAAAGAGGAATAACAGTGGTACATTAGGAGATGATGAGGATCAAATACCTTAAAGCAAAAGGAAGTATGTGGTAAACCAAAAAAGACAAGCTTTTATATTTTAAAATGTACTTTTATTTCATCATGTACTTTCCTTTTTTATGTAATTGTTCTTTATGTGCTTTCCAATATTGTTTCAATTATAAATCCCTGGAGAGCAGGGATTGAGGCATGCATATGCACAAATGTTTTACATTTTGGAGATTTTTGGTACATTTATACAATAAATGAGTCTATATCCATCTAGTTAGCTATCTACCTACCTATCTATTAACTATCTTGGAACCAGAATGGATAAAAGGCTCAAAACATTTTAGAGACCAGTGCAAAGGGAAATAATTAAATAATTGAACTTACGTTGATACAGGTTAAAATATTTAATATACTAAGAGAGTAGATCTTAAAAGTTCTCATCACAAGAAAAAAATCTGTAACTATGGGTGGTAATGGATGTTAACTAAACTTATTGTGGTAATCATTTCACAATATGTATATCAATACATACATCAACTCTTTATCTTGTACACCAAAAACTGATACAATGTTATGTGTCAATTATATCTGAATAAAAAATAAACATTTAATATGTATCGAACTGTACTGTGACAGAAAAAGTCCTGTAGAGCAAGTAAAATTTTATTTGTTTAAGAAAGAAAAAAGTGAACTGACAAGCAAATATACAAAATTGCATAAGGAGAAACAATAAGAATAAACTGCTCCCAAGTTATAGCAACTAGCAGAGGACTAGAAAATAGCTGATAGTAAATACATGATTTTTCAAATTTGAAAAATTTAGTTAACAGAGAATAAACATCAGAAAAAGCTGAAATAAGAGGTGACCTAATAATCATGAATAAGCAAATGCTGAAAGTTCTTTTTATCTTCAAATACTGTAATGTCTTTATAAGTTTGCCATAGCCTCTCCTTTCTGTCCTGGAATTCTTATATTTAGAGATCACTAGTGGTTAAAAGTGAGACCAATATGTATTTATAAACCACCTGATACAGAAAAAAACAAAAAAGTGATTAGGAGAGGTAAAATATCCAAAGTGGACAACCTGAAAGATTACAATATCTATTTCATATGAATAAACATTGTCCTGGGCATTGTAAGAGAAAATGAAGATGAAAAAGGTTTGGTTGCTGCTCTGAAAGTTATAATTTGTAAACAAAATAAGTAAACAATGTAACAATAATATAATATACTATGCCTAATGTGAAAGTATTATTTAAGATACTAGTTACTGTCTTTTATTCCCAGAAGCCCTCCTCTTTTAAATATTCTCAGTCTACCACTCAGACTCCTAGAATCAACTGCAGTTTTAACTTCCGTCTCTCAAATGTGTTTGACTTAAGCAGGAGGAAGTTAATTAACTTTTACCTAGCACTCAGGATGCAGCGGTCAGTGTACGCAGCTAGAATTATTCTGACTTAGGGTCTCATTTTTAACATTTGGGTTTTCACTTTTTCCACTTTCCCAATTTTACTCTTACTTTTAGAAAATAGAAGTTCCTCTACTACAGTCGCTATTTTGATTGGCTGACAGTAACCCAGTTCCTCTGGAAATTTCAACTTCCTCTAAACAATTTCCTTAATCATGGCCCACACTGTGATCCATAGACCCTACTAAGAGCACATAAACATCTCTGATGCAACTGCTTGTCTATTCTGTTTGAATCTCTTAATGTTTTTTGTCTTGACTTCTGAATTCCACACTATGATTTTTGTAAAGACACACAGTTTCTCTCAATAAGACCTCCTGACATTGCCTTCTGGAACAGACATACCAGCAATGTCTTGTTATATGGTGAGTATCATATTTTCCTACCAGACCTTCCTATAATTTACTGGCTCATGCTTACCCTTAGTATGTGATTCTATTTTTGACTCTTGTTTCTCTACAAAACATTCCTATTCCTAACCTGGAAATGCCTATCTGTGTGTGCTGAGATGTATCAAAGCAATATTATAAAATGAATGATTGTTATTATATCCCAAATCTCATCAGGCTCTGGAAGTGTTTTCATAAGAAGTATACCTGGGTCAAAGACCTGCCAAGGAAGAGAATCAGATTAGTTTCTTCCAAGACATGTACAGTGCTCAGCAGGGGCAGCTAAAGCAGTCAACTAGTTATCAACTTGATCACATTATTAATGAAAGCAGAATAAACAAAACAAATCAAAACTTTTCCTGAAAGATTGTTTAATTTACAACTATGGTAGGCAAAATAATGGATCCCTAAATGTGTCCATGTCCTTCTCCCAGAACCCTTTGTATATGTTATGTTACATGGCAAAGGAGAATTAAGGTTGACAATGCAATTAAATTTTCTAATCAGGTAACTTTACAATAAGGAGAGTATCCTGGATTATCCAGGTTGGAATAACGTATTTGCAAGGGTCCTTTTTTTTTTTTTTTTTTTTTTGCTGTAAGATTTGGGGTGGTTTATTACACAGCGAGGCTGTCTAATACATGTTGCAAAGAATAATCTTACACATACAAGTTTAAGAGTAGAAGTTCCCACATAGGGTGAGAGATGGAGTGAGGCTTAGTAATGGGAACCTTAGGAATGGGATGGAGTTTAGAGATGGAGTAAGGAGAAGGGGCTCAGGAATGGGATAGAATCATAGATGGGATGAGAGTTTAGGATGGAGATGGGAAGCTCAAGAATAAATGAGGATGTCTGTGTGCATTTACTTGGTAATTTTCAGAATCTGAATATTTACTGGTGTATTATGCTGCACCAAAATGTCATCTACCAGAGAGTGCATATTTCACCACATACTCACCAACAACATGTATTATTCTTTTTCTTCTTGGCCAGTATGATAAGTGAGACTGATATCTGCTTGCTTTGATTTTGCACCCTGTGGCTACTGGTGGAGTTGAATTTCTTTTCACAGAGTTACTCCATTTTTCTTTTCCCTGTTCATGCCCTTGGTTCACTTTACACTGGATGTTCCTCTTATTCTTATTAATCTTCAAACCTTTTGTCACAGAGGTTGCAAATATTTTCCTAGTTTATAGTTTGCCTTTTATTTTTACAAAGCTTTTAAAAAGTCAACTTGTTTGAGATACAATTTACATTAATAAAATGAAGTTATTTAAAGTGTAAAGTCTGATGAGTTTTGACAAATGTATATACCTGTGTAACTGCTACCACCACAACCAAAATTTAGAACTTTTTCATCACCCCTAAAAATTCTTTCATGCTCCTTTCCAGCCAATTTCCATTTCCACCCTGGCCCCAGGCAACCACTGATCTTTTTCTATCAGTATAGATTAAAACTGTCTAGGCTTTTTGATATGCAAAATGTATTTTAAGCTTTTTATTAGTCAAACCTAACTCTTTTCCTTTAAATATGTTGTGTTTTTTCTTTTTTTTTGTTTGAGTGGAGTGCCCTGTGCTATACAGCAGGTTCTCATTAGTTGTCTATTTTATACATATTAGTGTATATATGTCAATCCCAATCTCCCAATTCATCCCTCCCCCCGCCTTTCCCCCCTTGGTGTCAATACGTTTGCTCTCTACATCTGTGTCTCTATTTCTGCCTTGCAAAGCAGTTCATCTGTACCATATTTCTAGATTGCACAAATATGTGTTAATATACGATATTTGGTTTTCTCTTTCTGACTTATTTCACTCCATATGACAGTCGCTAGGTCCATCCATGTCTCTACAAATGACCCAATTTCGTTCCTTTTTATGGCTGAGTAATATTCCATTGTATATATGTACCACATCTTCTTTATCCATTCATCTGTTGATGGACATTTAGGTTGCTTCCATGACCTGGCTATTGTAAATAGTGCTGCAATGAACATTGGAGTGCATGTGTCTTTTTGAATATGGTTTTCTCTGGATATACACCCAGTAGTGGGATTGCCGGGTCATATGGTAATTCTATTTTTAGTTTTGTAAGGAGCCTCTGTACTGTTCTCCATAGTGGCTGTACTGGTATACATTCCCACCAATAGCACAAGAGGGTTCCCTTTTCTCCATACCCTCTCCAGCATTTATTGTTTGTAGACTTTTTGCTGATGGCCATTCTGACCAGTGTATGGTGATACCTCATTTTAGTTTTGATTTGCATTTCTCTAGTAATTAGTGATGTTGAGGATCTTTTCATGTGCCTCTTGGCCATCCTTATGTCTTCTGTGGAGAAATGTGTGTTTAGGTCTTCTGCCCTTTTTTGATTGGGTTGTTTCTTTTTTTGGCATTGAGCTTCATGAGCTTTTAGTATGTTTTATAAATTAATCCCGTGTCTACTGCTTCATTTGCAAATATTTTCTCCCATTCTGAGGGTTGTCTTTTCGTCTTGTTTATGGTTTCCTTTGCTGCGCAAAAACTTTTAAGTTTCATTAGGTCCCATTTGTTTATTTTTGTTTTTATTTTCATTACTGTAGGAGGTGGGTCATGAAAGATCTTGCTGTGATTTATGTCAAAGAGTGCTTTTCCTATGTTTTCCTCTAAGAGTTCTATAATGTCTGGTCTTACATTTAGGTCTTTAATCCATTTTGAGTTTATTTTCTAAGTTCATTCTTTTACATGTAGCTGTCCTGTTTTCCCAGCATCACATATGTCAATGGAATGAATTTTATAACAAAAAATTTTGTCCAACATCTATCTGTTGAGAATATTATCTGAATCTTCTTCAGAAACATTAAAATTTTACTGAACCTGTGAAGAAGCAGTATTGTGACTGGCATGGATTCTAGTTCCTACAGAGTTCAGAATGTTCTTGAATATTCTGATGCTTTATGAGAAAATGTTAAATTTAATTAGAACAGCAGCTCCAAACAAATAGAATTAGAACATTAAGATAATGCTTAAACATTTTTCTATAGACATTTCAAAATTTTTATTACTCTATATTAATGTTTTTATTAGCTGATATTCCTGAGCGGGATATATGTTAGTGTCTTCACAAATCCAAAAGTTATCTTTGTACTGAAACATATAAAGTATCATGTTAAAGCTAACATTTTTATGAGTTTGGGTTTAGGAAATCTTTGCATGATATCATTTATGAAAGGACAGAAAAGGTTCATTAAATACCTTTAAAAATCACTCCAGGCTATACATTGCTTTTGTCAAAGATTTTAATTTGTATCTGAGAAAACAGATTAGAAATGCTGCATCACCGTCATTTTGATCACCTGTTTATAGTTCTTGAATTATATCCTTTCATGGAGCTACATATATTTAAGTAATCAATTGTGAGGTAAGAATAAATGTTTCTATTTATTAGAATAATATTCAATGCGTAATGTCACTAGAAGATAATTTCTCGTAGATTTTGTGTGTGTGTGTGTGTGTGTGTGTGTGTGCATGTGAATGAGAGAGAAAAGAGAGAAAAAGAAAATTTCACAACTACTGGTTTATATATATAACAGTCAATATTCTCAACAATTAGAAGTTTACAAATCATCCAAATAATTGTCACTCCAGCTGGTTTTTGAATGAACTGAATATTTGATAATTTTTTAGTAATGATTCAATTATAATAGCTAGCAGTTATCAATTGATTGCTTTGTGCAAGATAATGAATTAAATGCCCTGAAAGCAGTTTATCATTTACTGCTCATGACGATGTCATGTTATAGTTATGACAATTATCCGTATTTAAGCTAAGGAAACTGAAACTTTAAGAAATTAGACAAATCCTGTGGTGAGCATATCATACAAACCAGTACGTGTCTGAGAGGGAAAGAAAAGTTATTAATAATTATCTATCTGGCTTTATAGATGTACACCAGAATTGTCCCAGGTAAACCAAGATACATGATTACCTTACACATATAGTAAGTAGCAGATGTAAGAGTCAGCCCTAAGGAACCCATGTAATTTTCCAAATGTACGATTTAACTACTACGTGGTGAATCTGCATGATCCAGACAGAGTAGAATTTTAAATGTTCCATGAGTGGTTTGGCATCATGAGCCAATGTCCTAATCAAATTTAACATTTCTTCTTGTCACCCATATGTCTCTTTTCACTTTTATTTAACCAATACGAAAGCCAATTCATACATCTCTGAAGTAGTAACACGATATTTCACTTATGTATCTCTGCATATTTTCCCTCCAACTCCAAACATCAAATTTTTACCAATATATACACTATTACTAATTTGATGCTCAGATGCAAATTTCCTCCTCCAAGATTCCTTTCAAGATTCACACCTGGAAATTTCAAAACATGTTATTTGTATTGTTATTATGGTAATTATTACAATATTTATCATATTCATCATAATTTTGTGTATACTTTCTCCCTTAAATAAAACCTCAACTCTTACTCATGATTGAAAGTTTATAATATGATTAATAATATGCATATAAATGAGTCATCTGCATTTCTAAAATTTTGTTTCTCTTCAGAATTAACAAATTCTTAAACTTGAAGAAAGATATTTACTCTTTAGTTTAATCTGGACATGAGGGTATAAATGTGTAACATAAGAAGACAAATTGTGTGAAGCTTTTTCTATTCATAATCTAGAGAGAGATTGTGGAGCAATAAATTTTGGCTACAAATATAAGTTTTTATAAATATTTGATGTAAATGTATTATAAATTTCAATATGACTTTAGATTTTTATTTCACTCAGAGTTTCTCATTTTAAAACTCTCTCAGATTATCTAATTTTGTCTAATAAATACATATTTTTAAATTTATTAAGCTGTGCAAGCCATGATCTTTCTATCAGAAACTTTCTCTCATGCATATATTCATCTCATTAATACTTTTGTAAGTGAATATCGTGTAGGAAAATCACTTTGCTACATGATTTTGCTTGTAAAGATGCACACTCATCTACCTTTACTCTGACTGGCATTTTAAATGGAAAGGTAAGAGTGGAAGTTATTTATATATCGTTGTAACTATTTTTTTTAACACAAGAGTTTCTTCTGAATGCCACTGACAGAGAGAAACTATTTAATTCATTCCACAAGGGTGATATTTAGAGCCTGTATAAGTCAGAATGATAGCTGTCCATGTGTTATATTTTTAGGAACCTTAAAAGAATCACCCAGCCTAAATAATCTGCCTCACTATATTTCCACAGTGCCTAAATTTTTGTCAATTAATGTCACTCCTTAAGGGTGTTGCCAAGAAAATGGACTTTTAATTCATTACCTTAGAGGGGAAACACATTGGTACAGATTTATCTTTATCGCAACTGGGCTGTCGCAAATAGCAGGATCCAGCTGTTATAAGACAGTAAATGAGTACATTTCAATTTAGAAGTAAGCAGGAAAAAGTTCTAAACTGACAATTCCTCGCCAAGGGCATAAATTCCCAATGACCTAAGTTTTTATAAACAAAGATACCCCGGTCTTACCAGAAAACGGTTTTAAGAGTCAGCAAATTTGCAATGAACCCCAAATAATCTTATTGTGCATTGGAATTGAAGCCAGTGCTACTGAGGGAAATTATTCAGTGTTGTTCTGTGCTTCAGGGAGGACCTTGAGAACTGAAGAAAGCCTCTTCCCAATCCCCCAACCACCCGCACCCCGGCTCCCAAGGGTACTGAAGCAATAAAGAGGGAAGAAAGGGAATAGAAAATTTGAACTAAATCTCAAGTTCATCTGAGTCCTGGGTTAAGTATTTCCCATGTTCACTCTGAGCACCTCTGTTGACTTTCACATGTTAATTCTGAGTTCCTCTGTTGGATTCTAGGGAATATTTTCATTCTCAGAGAGTAATCCAGATTGTTTGTATAGAAAGTAAGTCATCAGACTTTCTGCCTTATCAGAGCTTAGTTGGATTTTAAACAATACATATCTAGTTAGGTAATGCAGTACTGTGAAAAGAGAATTTCATTACCTCTATATAGAAGGTGAGGAGATATATCTTCCCAGAAATTAGTCTCAGGAGGAATTTCCTGTAAAGTGACCAGATTTGGATTTAATGACTAACACTGCTGAACCCTGGTGAGGAAAATACTGCAGTGTTGCCACTGTGGGTCATGATGAAAGGAAACCTGCAGGTCAAAATAAAGAGGAAAAGAAACCAAAAGGTAGATGATATTGCAATAACAAGAGAAAAATAGACACCTGTTCAGTCTGGTAAGATGATTGTCTTTCCTTACCAAACAGAAGTTTCTAGTACTTTTCAAAATAGTCTAATCAAGACTCAGTTATACATCATACTTTTCATATACATTTTAGGACATCCATATTTTCTTTTCCATGGAAGGTATCATTTATTATTATGTTCCCTTCTTCTATATTAAAAATTTAAAGTTAACTTGCTTTTTAAATCACTAGAGGCATATATCACCCTACACTCTAACCTCAATATAAAGCTAGCACTCCGTTAACAATCAGTTTCTTTTTCATTTTGCTCAATCATCTCAAATTCCTCCCTTACGTCTTCAGACTCTCTCTTTCTCTATCTCTCTCTCTCTCTCAATCTCTGTCACACACACACACACACACACACACACATACTCTTTCTTTTTTTCTCCTTTTTCTTTGTTTCTGTATTTTATTTTCTGTTTTTATTCACAAATACCTTTCCTCCACAACTTTATTCTTCTTTGATTAACATGTAGTGTACAGAAGTGAAAGGAAGATACTTTGCTGATGAAAGAAATTGGTTTCTGGAACCAGAGCCTCTTTTCCTACAGCCATTGAAGTTTTATAGTAAAGAAGAGGATTTTTAAGTCCTTATTAGGATATACTTTATTTTATTCAAATATATACTCTGGGGCCTAGCAAAATCATGAATAGGCCTAACATTCAGTTGGTTTCTTGAATGAAGGAAAATGAGAAGAGGGCACTGCCATAGTATTAAAATATCCTGCAAGCAATTCTTCTCTTTTTCTGTTAAATCAAGATGGAGAAAATAATTGAATAAAATCCACAAATTTTAAGTGTATAATTAAATTAATTTTAACAAATGTATTATAACCACTGTCAGAAAGAGAAAAACATATATCGTATATTAACGCATATATGTGGAACCTAGAAAAATGGTACAGATGAACCGGTTTGCAGGGCAGAAATTGAGACACATATGTAGAGAACAAACGTATGGACACCAAGTGGGGAAAGCGGCAAGGTGGTAGGGGTGTTGGTGTGATGAATTGGGCGATTGGGATTGACATGTATACGCTGATATGTATAAAATTGATGACTAATAATAACCTGCTGTATAAAAAAATATAAATAAAATAAAATTTGAAAATTAAAAAAAAGGTATTGAGTAAATGGGGAAATACAAATGTACACTGCAGGATTTCTTAAAAAATATATAATGCAAATACTACATTCCTGCTTCTATGGCATGCATTTAAATAGTGAGCAGGAGAAAAAGAATAACTGTACAAAGAAACAGAACCCATATGATATGAATGTATATAAATGGGTGGGGGGAGGTATCTATTGTAAAGAATGGGCTTATGAGATTGTAGAGGCTAGCAAATCTAAAATCTGTAAGGTAGACCAGCAGACTGGAGATCCAGAGAAGAGGTGATAGTGCAGCTTGAATCCCAAGGGAGTCAGCTGGCAGATTTTCCTCTTCCTCCAGAGAGATCAGTTTTGTTTGTTTGCTTATTTTCTATTTATTTTGTTCTATTAAAGCCTTCAGTTGATAGGATGAGACCTAATCACATTACAGAGGGTAATCTGCTTTACTCAAAATCTACTGAGTTAAATGTTAATCTCATCCAAAAAAACTCCTCCACAGAAACACCTAGAATAATATTTAACCAAGTATCTAGAAGCCATGACATAGTCTAATTGACACAAAAAATTAACCAGCTCAATTTGTGTCAATTAAAAAAATTTAATACCCAGCAAAACAAGGAGTAAGCTAAGAAAATCGCAAGGAATAAATGATAAAGATAAAAGTAAAAATTGAAGAGATAGACAAAATAAAAACAATAGATCTGGTTAATGTCTGAGTAAATTAGAAATGTTTTTTGAGTAAATTTATAAAATTGACAAACCACAGGTAATTATTTCAAACCACCATAATATCTGAAAACAGTTTATACTGATGTAACCCATGTTATATTTTTATTTTTTTTTTATTTTATTTTTTTTTTTTCACACTCATACTATGTCATAATATTGACATTCAGTCCAGTAATCCTCCACTGTAACAGCTCCTTTACTTTGCAGTGAAAATTGATTTGTATATTCTTTGCCTCTGAGTCCTTGTGGGATTTTTTTTTTTTTTAATTCAGAGAGAAAGTCACAAAAATTATACTCATCCTCATCAGTTCACTCAGTCCCATGTAATTAATTGTTTTTTTTCATTTTGATCTTTTGTTAGCACTTTTATGAGTTCATCAGTTTTTCATCAGAGTTCTGAAAATGCTTATTCATTCAGTTCAGCAGTACAGTCAGTTACCAGAAACCTGTACTTGTCAGAGTCTTTTCCATGAATTTCTTGAAGATGAAACCCTTTTATAGAAACATATTTGCAAAATCATCAGAGTACACCCAGAACTGTCTGTAAATGACAAAAGACTTAAAAATGACCACGGTAAAAGATTTGGTGAAAGTTCATAATAATGCAGTTGACAAGAAAATTAGTTATTTCTGAGATATACATTTTAAAGTAATAACTAGGATTATTACTTATAACATTATACCAGAACATATAAGATTTTTAGAAATTTCATGTAATGTCTGAAACATTTATATTAACATATTTCCATACATATTTCCATACAAATACAAATATAAGATTTTTAGAAATTTCATGTAATGTCTGAAACATTTATATTAACATATTTCCATACATATTTCCTTACAAATACAAATATAAGATTTTTAGGAATTTCATGTAATGTCTGAAACATTTATATTAACATATTTCCATACAAATAACCCAATGAAAGTTTAGTATTAGTTGTTTTGTTTGTTTTTTTATACTGCAGGTTCTTATTAGGCATCAATTTTATACATATCAGTGTATACATGTCAATCCCAATCGCCCAATTCAGCACACCACCATCCCCACCTCACCGCAGTTTTCCCCCCTTGGTGTCCATATGTCCATTCTCTACATCTGTGTCTCAACTTCTGCCCTGCAAACTGGCTCATCTGTATCATTTTTCTAGGTTCCACATACATGCATTAATATATGATATTTGTTTTTCTCTTTCTGACTTACTTCACTCTGTATGATAGTCTCTAGATCCATCCACGTCTCAACAAATGACACAATTTCGTTCCTTTTTATGGCTGAGTAATATTCCATTGTATATATGTACCACATCTTCTTTATCCATTCGTCTGTTGATGGGCATTTAGGTTGCTTCCATGACCTGGCTATTGTAAATAGTGCTGCAATGAACATTCGGGTGCATGTGTCTTTTTGAATTACGGTTTTCTCTGGGTATATGCCCAGTAGTGGGATTGCTGGGTCATATGGTAATTCTATTTTTAGTTTTTTAAGGAACCTCCATATTGTTCTCCAGAGTGGCTGTATCAATTTACATTCCCACCAACAGTGCAAGAGGGTTCCCTTTTCTCCACACCCTCTCCAGCATTTGTTGTTTGTCGATTTTCTGATGATCCCCATTCTAACAGGAGTGAGGTGATACCTCATTGTAGTTTTGATTTGCATTTCTCTAATAATTAGTGATGTTGAGCATCTTTTCATGTGCTTCGTGGCCGTCTGTATGTCTTCTTTGGAGAAATGTCTATTTAGGTCTTCTGCCCATTTTTGGATTGGGGTGTTTGTTTCTTTGATATTGAGCTGAATGAGCTGTTTATATATTTTGGAGATTAATCCTTTGTCCGTTGATTCATTTGCAAATATTTTCTCCCATTCTGAGGGTTGTCTTTTCGTCTTGTTTATGGTTTCCTTTGCTGTGCAAAAGCTTTGAAGTTTCATTAGGTCCCACTTGTTTATTTTTGTTTTTATTTCCATTACTCTAGGAGGTGGATCAAAAAAGATCTTGCTGTGATTTATGTCAAAGAGTGTTCTTCCTATGTTTTCCTCTAAGAGTTTTATAGTGTCCAGTCTTATATTTAGGTCTCTAATCCATTTTGAGTTTATTTTTGTGTATGGTGTTAGGGAGTATTCTAATTTCATTCTTTTACATGTAGCTGTCCAGTTTTCCCAGCACCACTTATTGAAGAGACTGTCTTTTCTCCATTGTATATCTTTGCCTCCTTTGTCATAGATTAGTTGACCATAGGTGCGTGGGTTAATCTCTGGGCTTTCTATCTTGTTCCATTGATCTATGTTTCTGTTTTTGTGCCAGTACCATATTGTCTTGATTACTGTAGCTTTGTAGTATAGTCTGAAGTCAGGGAGTCTGATTCCTCCAGCTCCATTTTTTTGCCTCAAGACTGCTTTGGCTATTCGGGGTCTTTTGTGTCTCCATACAAATTTTAAGATGATTTGTTCTAGCTCCGTAAAAAATGCCATTGGTAATTTGATAGGGATTGCATTGAATCTGTAGATTGCTTTGGGTAGTATACTCATTTTCACAATGTTGATTCTTCCAATCCAAGAACATGGTATATCTCTCCATCTGTTGGTATCATCTTTAATTTCTTTCATCAGTGTCTTATAGTTTTCTGCATACAGGTCTTTTGTCTCCCTAGGTAGGTTTATTCCTAGGTATTTTATTCTTTTTGTTGCAATGGTAAATGGGAGTGTTTCCATAATTTCTCTTTCAGATTTTTCATCATTAGTGTATAGGAATGCAAGAGATTTCTGTGCATTAATTTTGTATCCTGCAACTTTACCATATTCATTAATTAGCTCTAGCAGTTTTCTGGTGGCAGTTTTAGGATTCTCTATGTATAGTATCATGTCATCCGCAAACAGTGACAGTTTTACTTCCTCTTTTCCAATTTGTATTCCTTTTATTTCTTTTTCTTCTCTGATTGCCGTGGCTAGGACTTCCAGAACTATGTTGAATAATAGTGGTGAGAGTGGACATCCTTGTCTCGTTCCTGATCTTAGAGGAAATGCTTTCAGTTTTTCACCATTGAGAATGATGTTTGCTGTGGGTTTGTCATATATGGCCTTTATTATGTTGAGGTAGGTTCCCTCTATGCCCACTTTCTGGAGAGTTTTTATCATAAATGGGTGTTGAATTTTGTCAAAAGCTTTTTCTGCATCTATTGAGATGATCATATGGTTTTTATTCTTCAGTTTGTTAATATGGTGTATCACATTGATTGATTTGCGTATATTGAAGAATCCTTGCATCCCTGGGATAAATCCCACTTGGTCGTGGTGTATGATCCTTTTAATGTGTTGTTGGATTCTGTTTGCTAGTATTTTGTTGAGGATTTTTGCATCTATATTCATCAGTGATATTGGTCTGTAATTTTCTTTTTTTGTAGTGTCTTTGTCTGGTTTTGGTATCAGGGTGATGGTGGCCTCATAGAATGAGTTTGGGAGTGTTCCTTCCTCTGCAATTTTTTGGAAGAGTTTGAGAAGGATGGGTGTTAGCTCTTCTCTAAATGTTTGATAGAATTCACCTGTGAAGCCATCTGGTCCTGGACTTTTGTTTGTTGGAAGATTTTTAATCACAGTTTCAATTTCATTACTTGTGATTGGTCTGTTCATATTTTCTGTTTCTTCCTGATTCAGTCTTGGAAGGTTATACCTTTCTAAGAATTTGTCCATTTCTTCCAGGTTGTCCATTTTATTGGCATAAAGTTGCTTATAGTAGTCTCTTAGGATGTTTTGTATTTCTGCGGTGTCTGTTGTAACTTCTCCTTTTTCATTTCTGATTTTATTGATTTGAGTCCTCTCCCTCTTTTTCTTGATGAGTCTGGCTAATGGCTTATCAATTTTGTTTATCTTCTCAAAGAACCAACTTTTAGTTTTATTGATCTTTGCTATTGTTTTCTTTGTTTCTATCTCATTTATTTCTGCTCTGATCTTTATGATTTCTTTCCTTCTGCTAACTTTGGGTTTTGTTTGTTCTTCTTTCTCTAGTTTCTTTAGGTGTAAGGTTAGATTGGTTACTTGAGATTTTTCTTGTTTCTTTAGGTAGGCTTGTATAGCTATAAACTTCCCTCTTAGAACCGCTTTTGCTGCATCCCATAGGTTTTGGGTCGTCGTGTTTTCATTGTCATTTGTCTCTAGGTATTTTTTTATTTCCTCTTTGATTTCTTCAGTGATCTTTTGGTTATTTAGTAACGTATTGTTTAGCCTCCATGTGTTTGTCTTTTTTACGTTTTTTTCCCTGTAATTCATTTCTAATCTCATAAGCGTTGTGGTCAGAAAAGATGCTTGGTATGATTTCAATTTTCTTAAATTTACTGAGGCTTGATTTGTGACCCAAGATGTGATCTATCCTGGAGAATGTTCCGTGCGCACTTGAGAAGAATGTGTAATCTGCTGTTTTTGGATGGAATGTCTTATATATATCAATTAAATCTATCTGGTGTATTGTGTCATTTAAAGCTTCTGTTTCCTTATTTATTTTCATTTTGGATGATCTGTCCATTGGTGTAAGTGAAGTGTTAAAGTCCCCCACTATTATTGTGTTACTGTCGATTTCCTCTTTTATATCTGTTAGCAGTTGCCTTATGTATTGAGGTGCTCCTATGTTGGGTGCATATATATTTATAATTGTTATATCTTCTTCTTGGATTGATCCCTGGATCATTATGTAGTGTCCTTCCTTGTCTCTTGTAACATTCTTTATTTTAAAGTCTATTTTATCTGATATGAGTATAGCTACTCCAGCTTTCTTTTGATTTCCATTTGCATGGAATATCTTTTTCCATCCCCTAACTTTCAGTCTGTATGTGTCCCTAGGTCTAAAGTGGGTCTCTTGTAGACAGCATATATATGGGTCCTGTTTTTGTATCCATTCAGCCAGTCTATGTCTTTTGGTTGGGGCGTTTAATCCATTCACGTTTAAGGTAATTATCGATATGTATGTTCCTATGACCATTTTCTTAATTGTTTTGGGTTTGTTTTTGTAGGTCCTTTTCTTCTCTTGTGTTTCCCACTTAGAGAAGTTCTTTTAGCATTTGTTGTAGAGCTGGTTTGGTGGTGCTGAATTCTCTTAGCTTTTGCTTGTCTGTAAAGCTTTTGATTTCTCCATCAAATCTAAATGAGATCCTTGCCGGGTAGAGTAATCTTGGTTGTAGGTTCTTCCCTTTCATCACTTTAAGTATATCATGCCACTCCCTTCTGGCTTGCAGAGTTTCTGCAGAGAAATCAGCTGTTAACCTTATGGGAGTTCCCTTGTATGTTATTTGTCGTTTTTCCCTTGCTGCTTTCAATAATTTTTCTTTGTCTTTAATTTTTGCCACTTTGATTACTATGTGTCTCGGCGTGTTTCTCCTTGGGTTTATTCTGTATGGGACTCTCTGCGCTTCCTGGACTTGGGTGGCTATCTCCTTTCCCATGTTAGGGAAGTTTTCGACTATAATCTCTTCAAATATTTTCTCTGGTCCTTTCTCTCTCTCTTCTCCTTCTGGGACCCCTATAATGCGAATGTTGTTGCGTTTAATGTTGTCCCAGAGGTCTCTTAGGCTGTCTTCATTTCTTTTCATTCTTTTTTCTTTAGTCTGTTCCGCAGCAGTGAATTCCACCATTCTGTCTTCCAGGTCACTTATCCGTTCTTCTGCCTCAGTTATTCTGCTATTGATTCCTTCTAGTGTAGTTTTCATTTCAGTTATTGTATTGGTCATCTCTGTTTGTTTGTTCTTTAATTCTTCTAGGTCTTTGTTAATCATTTCTTGCATCTTCTCAATCTTTGCCTCCATTCTTATTCCGAGGTCCTGGATCATCTTCACTATCATTATTCTGAATTCTTTCTCTGGAAGGTTGCCTATCTCCACTTCATTTAGTTGTTTTTCTGGGGTTTTTTCTTGTTCCTTCATCTGGTATATAGCCCTCTGCCTTTTCATCTTCTCTATCTTTCTGTAACTGTGGTTTTTGGTCCGCAGGCTGCAGGATTGTAGTTTTTCTTGCTTCTGCTCTCTGCCCTCTGGTGGTTGAGGCTATCTAAGAGGCTTGATGGTAGGCTCTGGTGGTGGGTAGAGCTGACTGTTGCTGTGGCGGTCAGAGCTTAGTAAAACCTTAATCCACTTGACTGTTGATGGGTGGGGCTGGGTTCCCTCCCTGTTGCTGTGGCGGTCAGAGCTCAGTAAAACCTTAATCCACTTGACTGTTGACGGGTGGGGCTGGGTTCCCTCCCTGTTGGTTGTTTTGCCTGAGGCAACCCAACACTGGAGCCTACCCGTGCTCTTTGGTGGGGTTAATGGCAGACTCTGGGAGGGCTCACGGCAAGGAGAACTTCCCAGAACCTCGGCTGCCAGTGTCCTTATCCCCCCGGTGAAACAGAGCCACCACTCGCCTCTGCAGGAGACCCCCCAACACCAGCAGGTAGGTCTGGTTCAGTCTCCCCCAGGGTCACTGCTCCTTCCCCTGGGTCCCGATGCACACATTACTTTGTGTGTGCCCTCCAAGAGTGGGGTCTCTGTTTCCCCCAGTCCTGTCAAAGTCCTGCAATCAATTCCCACTAGGCTTCAAAGTCTGATTCTCTAGGAATTCCTTCTCCCGTAGCCGGACACCCAAGTTGGGAAGCCTGACGTGGGGCTCAGAACCTTCACTCCAGTGGGTGGACTTCTGTGGTATAAATGTTCGCCAGTCTGTGAGTCACCCACCCAGCAGTTATGGGATTTGATTTTACTCTGATTGCGTCCCTCCTACCGTCTCACTGTGGCTTCTCCTCTGTCCTTGGATGTGGGGTATCCTCCTTGGTGAAGTCCAGGTTCTTCCTGTCAATGATTGTCCAGCAGCCAGTTTTGATTCTGGTGCTCTCGCAAGAGGGAGTGAGAGCACGTCCTTCTACTCCGCCATCTTGGTTAATCTCCCATGTTATATTTTTAAATGAGATATTTAGATTTTGGAAACTGGGTTTTCATTATTAATAGTTTATTTCATTTTCTAGCTTTATTGAGGTGTATGAAAATCTTAAATTATATATATTTAATGTGTACAACCTGATGATTTGATATATGTATACACTAAAATAATCAACATACTCAAGCTACTTAACATACCGATCACCTCATATAGTTACCGTTTTCTTTTCTCTTCTTCTTTTCTCTTTGTGTGTGTGTGTGTGTGTGTGTGGTGAGAACACTCAAGATTTACTCTCTTAGCAAATTTCAAGTATACAATACAGAATCGTTAACTATAGTCACATTGTTGTACGTTAGAGCTCCAGAACTTACGTATCTTGTATAAGAAACTTTGTACTCCTTAATCAACATCTTCCTATTTTCTCCTCTCCCAAGTCCCTGATAACCACCATTCAACTTTCTGCTTCTATGATTTGACCCTTTCAGATTCCACATGTACCAGTGATCATGCACTATTTGTCTTTCTACCTTTGGCTTATTTACTTAGCCTAATCTTCTCCAGGTTTATCCATGTGCTCACAATTAGCAGTATTTCTGTCATTTTTAAGGCTGAATAATATTCCATTGCACATATATATCACATTCTCTTTATCCATTTGTCCATCAATGGACATTTAGTTTGTTTCCATATATTGACTATTGTGAATAATGCTGAAATAAACATGGGAGTGCAGATATCTCTTCAAGATCCTGATTTCATTTCCTTTGTATATACACCCAGAGGAGTGATTATTGGATTATAAAAATAGTTTCATTTTTAATTTTGTGAAGAGCCTTCATACTCTTTTCCATATGGCTGTACCAAATAACCTGATTTTAAAATGAGCAAAGTACCTGAATAGGCACTTCCTAAAAGAGGCATATAAATGACCAACAGGCATATGAAAAAGTGGTCAACTTCACCAATCATCAGGAAAATGCAAATCGAAACCACAATGTGATATCACCTACACCTTTTAGAATGGCTCTTATAAGAAAAAGATAACAAGAGCTTATAAACAAATCAAAACCACAATGTGATATCACCTACACCTTTCAGAATGGCTCTTGTAAGAAAGGCAAAAGATAACAAGAGCTTATAAGCAAATCAAAACCACAGTGAGATATTAGCTATACCCTTTAAAATGGCTCTCATAAAAGATAACAAGAGTTTGTGAGGATGTGGAGAAAAGGAATACCCTTGTACACTGTTGGTGGGAATATAAATTGGTACAGGATTATTACTAATTTTTAAAAAGGTGAAACTAGCATAAAGAACAAATAATATCATTGCAACAATAACTAAAACCTTATTTCACACATTAGGTTATGGGTTAATGTGTTCTAAATGCAGTTGGAATCAAAATGTTTCATCTTTTTTTATAATAAAGAATATAATATGTTGGATCAAATCTATAAAACTACTTGATATGGAACAGAATGTAAAATAAGTTCATGAGTTTATGAAATACCAAGTAAAAAAATAAGAAAGATTGTTATGAAGAGTTTTAAAGTTTGAAGTTTTTCCTTTTCCTTTTTTTGTTTTGTTTTAAAACTTTCAAAAATAAATAAATGTAATGTCTATGCTATTTACATATATAAAGAGAGTCAGGTTGAAGCTGTCACTGAATCACATGGCCTTTTACCACATTGGTGGATGAAGTGACTATTAGAAAACTGAAAGAAAAGAATAAGTAATGATGTCAATAAGAAATCAAGTTTACAAAAAGTGAACTCTAAAAAAGCTTCAGTGCTGACTAACCTAATTTAAGATGACTGATATTAAATCAATATGGTTGTCACAATTCATTTTTTAAATATTGCATCATTGTCACCTAGGCACCATATGTTGTATCAAATGACAAGGTAAAAGAGTCCATCAGTATAAAAGTAAAGACTGCCATCATTAAATCAACTCCATTACAGAAGAAAGGAGAAATAAAAATATGATTTTAGTATAGCAAACCAGATGTTCTTTCATGAGTTCATGAAATTAAGAACCATATAAACCTGCAATGTAATTAAATGTATCATCAGGTCTTATAGAATCTAAGATTAAGTTTGATTTAAGGAGATGTTCCCAGAATTTTGACTCAGAGTATGTTTCTCTCCTTTACTCTGAAGATCATGTCAGTTCTGCTGATAGTTTAACAGTGAATCAGAGTAGATATCTGGTTTACAAACAGCTTAAATGAAAAGCTACCCTTAGGTATTTTGAAAGAAAAATCTTAAATGCACTGACTGACATTATTTTATCTCCCAAGGCACTGCAGATAGATACACTTTTAAAAATTCTACATTAATTCTAAAGTAGATCTAAATAAGTATAATTAGAGCAAGAGTTATCATTGTCAAGTTACACTTAGTTGATATCAATAGGTATAAATATTCATAATGAATTGAACTGATGCAAATTGATCATAGAGGAAGCTTTATTTTCAAGAAGAATTTTAACACTATTTATTCTCTAAGACAAGGTATTGAAAACTGACTGAAAAATATAAAAAAATTAAACTCTTTATTTATTTCCCATGTATAAAACCTGATTCTACCAAGAAATTAGATATTTTAATTGTCTAAAAATATTTATGTTGAAGCACTATATTTAAGCAAATATTTAGGTTTAAACAAGCTTTAGCCTTGTTTTTGGAATGTTGTAGGAGTGGTTAATTTTAACACACCAAGATTTTATGGTGCATACGTTGTCCTGAATATGTGTATTTGTAAGGATGTAAGAAATTACATTCATAAAAAAGTTGCAGCATTTATTTTTAATTTATATGCAGATGATGTGGATAGTACAGAACACAAAGAAAAATATTTTTAGGCTGATTCACAAAATTAGATTTTTTATCATATGATATGATATCATATCATATTTGCAAAATAAAATTTGGGGAAACTTCTTTTCCATCTTTCATATAGTTCAACACTGTGGATTAAATTCGCACAGTCAAGAGTTCAAATAAAATATTTCTCTTGGACTATACTTTAGAAATTAGTGGATTGAACAGAATTATATGTGTACATAAAATGGCCTGGTGCAATCCTATGGGCCATATTTTGTTGGATGCAAGAGACTATAAAATTGAATAATGGATACTTTAACTTCTTTCACTGAGAGAAAACCTATATAAGGAGATTTAAAATTCCTGTGTGGATTATAAAACATTTACTAAGGAGTGGGTTTAAAAAAAATCCATGCATTACTTTTATTTTTTTTCGATTTCTTCAAGTCTCAAAAGTTGCAAGAAAGTTTTTCACTTCAGTGTACTTCACTTTAATCAACTAATAATTTGAAATAAAATTATGTATATTTTGTAAAATGCTGTAGAGTATGAACACATAAATTAAAAAAGATAGTGCCTTTAAGAGGTACAATAATTTAAGCCAATTAGACAAAATAATGTTTTAAAAGTTATGAATTGTCTTTAAATAACAAAAGAAGTATGAATCCAATTTTGGCCTATTTACCAGGAAAAAGCAGTGTGTGACCACTCTGTGTTAATCTTAACATCCCACCCTTCTCCTGCCAGCCTCAGTAAACCAACCTACAGTTTCAGGAGCAAGAAGTCCCTGAGATAAATCTGATGAAGATGAGCAAATTATTAGGAGCCAAGCATCACCAGTTTTCCAGGTCTAACATTTTTTGTGCAGCCCAAAACGTGGTATCTGTAGAGAGAAAGTTACACAGTTCCTCTTTTACATCTAATCTGTCAACCAATGCTGTGGGCTCTAACTGCAAATATGTGCAGAATTTGAACATTCATATCAGTTTTATCTTATCCAAATCATCATCATTTCTTGCCTCCTAGCAGGTGTCTTTGCTTCTGCCTGTAGCCCCACTAGAGTATCTTTACCACAGAGTAAACCAATTCATCCTTACACATATAACTCATATTATTCTCATATCATTCACCATGTGATCAAAGCCAAGAATCCTCTTCTGCCTTTATGTTAGGATAGA
The DNA here is from genome assembly GCF_965194825.1 of Balaenoptera physalus. NCBI lineage: Eukaryota > Metazoa > Chordata > Mammalia > Artiodactyla > Balaenopteridae > Balaenoptera > Balaenoptera physalus. The sequence continues at coordinate 45,405,587 of NC_138891.1, forward strand.
GCTTTTGGTAAGTAAGGGAATTAACCCTAACATTTTTCTTACACTATGTCGTTCTTTCTGGATTTTCTATTAGGCTCTTGACTTTGGATTGTTTTAAATCATTGACATTTTAAAATTATTTTTTTATTCTTCTCTTTCTGCATCTCCTTTTATTTTCACGAGATTACTTCTTTCTTTTAGTATTCTTATGTGACTGGTGAAATATAATGGGGTGGGGGAGTGGCCCACGTTTCCTGATGGGTTCTCTCCGATGTTTGGATAGGTCATGCTGCTCATGACTGCTGGAAAAGGATCAAGGAATTCCACTGTTCAAAACAAGAATATAATAATTTTCCATATCACTAAGGGAAAAATTAAAGGCTTCATTAATATAGCTTTTGCTTACCTCAACTGAATCTCATTTGCTATGCCTTGTTTACTCCCTTCCACCACTCTGGCCATATTGATATTCTTTAAGCACATCAAGTCTGTCATGGCTTCAGGCCTTTTATATTTGCTGTTTTCTATGCCAGGAATGCTCTTCAGATTGCCACATAGCTTTCCACATGTCATTCAAGCCTTTACTCAAAAATCAGATTATCTGAGAAGACTTCTGAGAATATCCTACCTTGCCTCCTGTCACACTCCATTCCCTTACACAGTTTGGGTTTTCTTCCTAGCATCTATTAACTGTGGTTACTCGGCTCAATGTTCGGTAATAACCTAAATGGGAAAAGAATTTGAAAAAGAATGGATACTTGTGTGGGTATAATTGAATCACTTTTCTGTACACCTGCAACTAACACATCATTGTTAATCGACTATACTCCAATATAACATAAAAATTAAAAAATAAAATGAAATAGATAAACAACAAGGATATATTATACAGCTCAGGGAAATATAACCATTATCTTGTAATAACTTTTAATGGAGTATAATCTGTAAAAATACTGAGCCACCATGCTGTACACCTGAAACTAATATAATATTGTAAATCAACTATACTTCAATAAAAAAATACTATACTGTACACTTTAAAAAAAATGTAGTTAGAAAAGTATCTACAAATAATTAAGCACTAAACAAAATCAGTAAAGTAGATTGCCCTCATCAATGTGGGTGGGCATCATCTAATCTCTTCAGAGCATGAATAGAGCAAAAAGCAGAGGAAGAGAGAATTTGTTCCCTTCTCAAATAGTCCCTGCCTGTTTGAACTAGAACGTTAGTTTTCTCCTGCCCTTAGGCTGAGATTTACACCATCAGCTCCCCTGGTTCTGAGGTGTTTAAACTCAGACTAGAATAACACTGAAGGTTTTCCTGGGTCTCCAACTTGCAGTTTGGTAGTATTTCTTGTAGTCTCTAAATGTTGGTATGTTGAGAACTACTTAATAAACAAACCATCACCTAGGTTTCAAATTTATGTCATTGCACATATAATGCATTTTAGCCTGGGCGATAATAATATGTGACATATTTTAGATTTCTTTTAGTTTTAATCACCATTCTGATCATCTCAGGAAACTATAATGTTAATTAAAACAGTATTGTTAACTTCCAATATTATGAGGATGGCATTAGCTTGTAATCATTGAATAGGTAAATGGCAGATACTCATAAATGAATTGACTTTAAAAAAAAAAAAAACCCTATGTGAAAGTACGTTTCCTAGAGCAGGAGAGAGATGTTACCCAAAAGATGGTAGTTGCACTAAAAATTTTGCTTTTATGTTGAGATAACTTAAAGAATGTTTCTACTACAGTGGTAGAAATGAACAGTTTTCCAGATATAAGTATTTGGGGTATTTTAATTTTTTTCTTAAAGTGTCTAAAAGTGTTTCTGTTTCAAAACTTTTAAGTGGTGCTCTTAATAGATAGAACTTATGGTTGACCATTATAATAAGAAAAATAAGATGTTAAAAAGCTGTTAATAGATTATAAAATATATTTTACTTTAAACAGAGAAAAACATCCAAAATATTTGCTGAATAAATATTCTCTACTAAATAATTTTTGGTGACCATCTCTGGCAAGTTTTGATATTGTTGTCAACTATGAAGTTACTTGAGAGTATCAACATATTGTGATTAAAGCTGTCACTATTGATCCAGTACTTGTACCTTTAAAAATCTGAAATTCAGATATAGGAATCTGTCAATTCTCATTTATGAATTTTCTATTTATAATATAATGGTTTTTCCTTAGTTATATATCTCATTTCTATATATAATCAGAAAGTCTTAATGGAATTCTTTTAGCTGAAAACTCTACACAGCTTAAAAAATTAATTGGATACCCTTGTGTCATTAAGTTTAATCACATGAATTAAGAGGTTAGATTTTTTAAGTTCCTAGGAAGATAATATACAAAATTCACAAGTTGTATATTGTTGTTTTTCTAGCCTCCTTCTTTTACAATGAGACTATAAATGCATGGAGAGATTAGTTTTCTAGACTCCCCTGTTACTAATGCTTAGGCTAGTGTTTGTAGTTGTAGGGAGTAAATCACAGTTTATAGTTGAGAGCATACTGATGTAGTATTTTTCTGGTCAATGGTATTTTTCTTTATATTTTTGTCTGATACCCACAACTTTTATACTCCTTAAGGAATAAAAAAATAACTTTATTTCTTCATGGTTTAACAGTTGGCCATTGTGATGGTTAATTTTGTGTGTCAATGTGACTGGGCCACAAGGTACCCAGATACTCAGTTAAACAGTATTTCCTGGTGTAATGTGAGCTTGTTCCTGGATGAGATTAGCACTTGAATCAGTAGACTGAGTAAAGCAGATTGCCCTCCTCCATATGAGTGAACATATCCAATCTGTTGAGGACCTGAATAGAACAAGAAGGCTGAAGAAGAGAGAATTTACTCTCTTTCCCTGACTGATGAACTGCAGCATCAGTCTTCTCCAGCCCTCAGACAGACCTAAACTATCAGCTCTCCTGGTTCTCAGGCCTTTGGACTAGGACTGGAACTGAACCACCAGCTCTCTTGTGTCTCCAGCTTACAGATGGCAGATGGAGGAATTCTCAGCCTCCACAATCAAAGTGAGTCAATTCCTTATAATAAATCTTTCTCTCTCCCATCTCTGTACCTATCTCTTTCTCTATCTGTATCTCATCTCTACCTCTGTTTATATCTATATTTTCTGTTAATTCTGTTTCTTTGGATAACCATGATTAATAAGTAGTTAAGCATTCAGTAATGTACAAATGTTGACTAAAAGCGTAGGTTCTGCTGTCAGACAGACTTGGGTGAATTCTGCTTTTCACAGTTGCTGCTATGGAATCTTAGGCAAGATGCATAACTTTTTAGTTTTGTTCATCTGAAAAATGGAGATATTACTATCTCATGGATTTTTCCACCCAGGGGATTGAATGTAACATTTTGTAAATTGTAAAACTGAGAAATATATGTAAAGCTCGCTGAAAAGTATCCGGCATATATTAAGAGTTCAATAGCTATTATTGTTAGGCTTCTAAATCTCCTTCTTTCTACAAAAATTGTCTTTGGAATCTTTATCCCCCAATCTCTTTTCCAACTGTTTTTTAGAAATTTTGTGTCTCAGTTTTCAGTTAAATAGCATTCAAGAGTATTGTGAATTTTTGAAGAACTAAGTGACAATTGAATCTCCTGAAAAATATTCTGTATAGATCATATATTCTACCTATTTTCTTTATATATCAAACAATTTAGTCTGATATTGAATGATAAATGCAATTATAGTATGTAGATGTGTGTAATAGACCCTTTCTATTGATGTTACTGTTCAAAAATATTGATCAAATATAAGTAAATAATCATTATGTACAAGCTTCTACTCTATTGATCTAACACACTGTCTCTATCTTGAGATTTATAAAACATTGAATAACTATCATTTTCTTTAGCATATAATTGAAATATATTTTGTTGTGGCTCTAAAACATGTATGGCACTTCATCAAAATAATGTGAAAGCCAAGAACAGCATAAAACAAAAAATCAAAGAGAAATAGAGCCATCACACACAGGGAGTTTATTTATATAAACTGCAGATATGATAAGAGTAGATAATCTTTTCTTAGCCGTATTTGGCTCTTTTTTTTTGAAACTTTAAGCTTTATTCCCAGAGAGAACACTATCAAAGAGACACTTACCTCTTCAGAGAGGAAAAAAAAAGGAAATTTCAATGTGTAACTGTGCTCTTCCTGGGACTAGGACTTCACTCTTTCCTCCCACAGTAAGGACATTTCCATTCTTGAATTTTTGCTTTGAATTCATGCTGTTCTGCTATCCCCTTGAAGGTCATCTTGATTATGAGAGTGCAGATAACAGTTCCCAAAAGCAGTTTTCACTACTGCTTTCAAGAAAATGTTTCATATATTTAAAATCTATGAAAGCATAGAAACATTTACATGTCATATTACTTTTGGATATATAGAAATGCTATCAAATATTAAATGAAATATATATTATTTAGTTATAGGAATCATTGTATTCAATTAAGTGGATGAGCTGCTAAATTGCTAAAACTGCCCCCACTAATAATTGGCAATTTTCATGGGGCAAAATGAGATAATTCTCAAGTTTATGAATTTCTGCATGAAATGTAAATCTTGTTATATTGTCAGTGGTTTATTCCTAGGAATTATCACTTAAAGATAGTTTAGTATTTACTTGAATGACCTTTTGAGCTTCAAAAACAGTATCACACCGAAATAAACTCACTATCTGAGAAGTAAATGCAAGTGAATACAACTTAAGTTGAATATTTTTCAAAATTGTAGCCATACATGATTAATATATAAGGTTATTCTGGAAAAATAGGTGTTTTACCATTGAACCACGCCCTAAGCATACATATAACTCATGCTTAAAGTACATGTTTTGCTTTATTTTAGATAAAAATACTATCTCATTAACTATGTGAAGCCCTCACACATTTGTGAATTAATTGGATTATGAACTTCAGTATGAATTAATTTTTATAGCCAACATAATTGCCAACAAATTCTATGTAAAGAAAAAGGAAAATATTACAAACTAGATACAAAAATGATGAAAACAGATAACACAAAATAAATTCATAAATTATATTTAGGTAAAAGCACAGTATTTTATCAGTTTTTCCTTACTGAACAAGTAAAACATAAATGTTTGACAAATGTCCAAAAATTAATAAGTGAAACCTGGAATTAGTAAGTTGTAGAATTGTAAAGGTTGATTTAATATTATGTTTGGACTTTATTTGCTATTACTTTCTCTGCTACTTGTCAGGCTGCACCAATCTGTAATTGATTTGTAAATCACATGTTACTGGTTACAATGTTGACTCCTATAAAAGATAAATCTCTAAAAGTTTTACTTTGTGCTATTTTCTTTGACTTTTAGTGACTGCAGTAAGTAACATTTACTTATAGTACTATGAACTTATTATAAATATAGAAAATATTTAGCAGTATATTGAATTTGAATTGTTGATAAACACAGCAGGTCTCTACATACCATAAAATAAGTTACTTTTATTTTATAACGAATGTTAATGAAGAAGCCTACCATGCCAATTCTTAGAATTATGTTCCCATTGACGTATTTTTGGCAAATACTTCTTTAATAAATTTCCCTGTAATCTATTACTTACAGATTTAGAAAAACTGATACTCAAAAGTTTTCATTAATATATATACTCACATTTTTCTTTGGGAAACCAAAACTTACCCAAGTTTATTCATTGGAACACTATTCGTAATAGCTAAAGATATGACTAGAAGTAGATTGAATAACCTAGAGCAAATGTAGCAAAATATGAACAATTTCTAAATCTACAGGGTATGGGTAAATGTATAGGGGTGCACATTATTCTTTAAAAATTTCTAATTTTGACATTTTGTGTAATACATTTGGAGAATAGGTTAGGAAAAAATCATTCAGCTCTAGAAGGCTTCATCACTCATATTACTCTTCAAGTTTATAAATTTCCAGAATACTTTAAGAAATTCATTATTGTAGCTATGGAAAAGAATATGGTGGTTTAACACCAGAAAGATCAGTCAGTGAACCCAGATGTAATTAAATGTCTTTGTCACTTTGACCTATAGAAAAATATTAGCAAATAAATACACTACTATATATACTTAAGCAAAATAAATAAATAAACAAATGGAAATTTTTACAGATTATGGATGAAGTGTTCATATCATGTAGTGAGAAATATTAGGATTTCTTTTTATGCATAAAATATATTTAGTATATAAAATATATTTAGTATATTTAGTATATTTTATTATATTTTAACATTTAAATAGACATTTGTTTAGATATATTCTTTCAGGGAAAAACTTTCTTTCATAAAGTAAAAATGATATATATTGAAATATCTTTAAAATATTGATATCAAATATAATAAAGTATAAGTTATAGTCATTTCATGTTGTTCCAGGTATGCGAATATTATTTCTTGCCCAAATTATCATTATATGGTGGAAAAGCACTCACTCAAATTTGCTTCTCTTTTTCATTAAGTAACTTAGAAATACCAGCATAGGCTCTGTTAGCACTTTCAGCAGCATTGTACTTTGTGATTCAATGATACTTGAGTATATGATTGAAAAACATTCACAAGCTTTTGTTTTAGAGGGCTTTCCTCTTTGTGTATTTTTTTCAGAGACATACCATCATTGATGTTTTGGTTACCTATATAATTGTATTTCACTGCTTATGAAAGGTTTTATTATTTCTGAAATCCAGAGTCCAGAGTTAGATTTTAACCTCTGTCTGTTTTAAATTAAAGATCTATAGTCCTAACTGTGTATGAAGATTGTAGAGTCAGCTTAGTTTAAATGCTGACTCATTCTGAAATAAATTTTATAATTTATTTGAGTAATTATTTAAGCTTTTACAATAAAATATTTAAATGTCAAACTACAAATTTGGAGATAAATTTTGGGATATATATTTTCAAAATTCAGGAGAAATGTAAGAGAAGAGAAAAAAGAGGAAGACTCTTATGGTAAATTGTATTCTTGTTCATGATTGTCTCCTCTTCTGTAAGAGGGTTATACTCGTCTTTTCTTGCCATATATCTTTCTATACTTCCCCACACCCTTAGCAGTCTTGACCTTTCACTTAACTTTTCTTGGACGTGATTTTTGCCAGGTCTGAGAAGAAGCTTTATGATTGTGTGGGTCAGCACAATCTCTTATGCTTCTGCCACCTGTCACTGGAATAACATATCTCAAAGGCAGTTCTTTTTCCATATGGGCTTCAGTATGAGAAGATACAGTCTGGAGAAAAGCCACAGTCAACCTATAGCCTATATGTGAACAAGAAATAAATGTTTACTGTTGTAAACCCACTGGGATTTTAGGAGTAATATGTACTACAGCATAACTCAGTAAAAGGTAAATATTGCTAATGCCCACAAGCACTGTTGCTATTTCCACTGGATGTTTCTGCTCCCATTTTGCACTCTTGGGAAATATTTCCTCTTCTAGTAGGTAGCACTGCATCTTTCAGGCACCACAGACTCCTATCATCCACTGCCATATTCCGTTAGGTAATGGCATTATTTCAACAAGATCTTCTCATTCCCTAATAAAAGCAAACAGCGCACGACTTCCAACTCCACTGGGCAAGTAACATCTGATTGGCAGCATCATCATTTGTAATAAGTTTCATCAAGTTATTCAATACCAGAATCTCAATTGTACCTTCTATAGCACAAATTCTATTTCATAGGCTAAATGATCTGTGAATATCTCAGTATACGAAAGCTCTATCAATTGCTTTGCAGAATTGGAGTCATGTAGTGACACTGTGCAGGGCAGGGAGAGCGGGGGAAGAGTGGTTCCCCCACACCACCAACAAGCAATTCTAAGACATCATCTGTGTGTCCTATAATTCAACTCAATTCTAAAACTATCTGCTTGGAGACAGCATCAGATTCCACAAGTGAATGGTTCAGTTCCATAAGACTACCCTGCTACACTTCAGATGCCAGTTGCAAGCCTAGGTTGTTACCTGTACTTCTGAACTACTGCCTATAAATCAGAGGTTCACAACACCCTCTCATTGGTTCAATTAATTGGTAGAGTGGCTCACAGAACTCAGGGAACATCTTACTTATTAGATCACCAGTTTATTTTAAAAGGACACGATAAAGTTTACTGATGAACATCCAGATGGAAGAGATGAGTAGGGCAGGGTATGGAGAAAGGGCATGGGAATTCCATACTCTCTCAGAGCAGACCATCTCCCCAAATCTCCCTGTGTTCACCATCCTGGAAGTTCTCCCTCTGACTGCAGTCCTTTTGGGATTTTATGGAAGCTTCATTACATAGACATGATTGATTAAATCATTGTCTATTAACCGTTAATTCACATTCCAGCTCCTCTCCTGTCCCCTGAGGTGGGGGGAATGGGATTAAAAGTTCCTAATCACGTGGTTGATTCTCCTGGCGGCCAGCCTCTATCATTAGGTGGGGTCTAAAAGTCTCCTCATTAACATAAGAGACACTTTTATTGCCATAATCACTTAGGAAATTCAAAGGGTTTCAGGAGATCTGTGCCAGAAATGGGAATGAAGGCCAAATATACATATTTCTTATTATAAATCACAATATCACATATGTCTTTTTCCACAGGTATTCACTTTCAGACATTCGGTTCCATCTATTTTTATAGACACTTTCCTTATTAAATACTTCTACTCCCTCTCCAGAGGAATTATAACTCATATCCAGATGGTAAAACATCATTCTGTGCTCAGAATTTTCCCCAAACCATTGGAAGTGACCAGCTATATAAGTAATCTAAATCTGGGATCTTAGTTCCCAACCAGGGATTGAACACTGCCCTGGCAGTGAAAGCGTCAAGTCCTAACCACTGGACCAGCAGGGAAGTCCCGTAAATCTGCCATCTTTCATAGCATATAATTACTAATTATTTCCTAAATGTTGATGAATTAAAAATTTAATATACAAATTTAATGTTATGTTTTTAGTCATATAAATATATACAGAAGTGTTTATTGAGAAAATTATGAAATAATTACCCTTTTTGCTCCCCATTAATAATACTTAGTTATTTTTTAAAATAATACATTTTAAAAAGAGTGACTGATACTTCATAAAAATTGCCTTCATCCTGACTCACCAGGCATATAAGAATTCCAAGGGGAGTCACAGGTTAGGTTAAAATTAGGACCCTGATCATAGTAAAATTTATCTCTATGATGCCTAACATGGAATGTCCAACCCCAAGTATAAAATATTTCATAATTTATATTACACTAATTTTTCTTTTTTGCATAAAATTATATGAGAATTCTAATGCACACAAGCATATACACAATTGTGATATGTATAATCAAACTCTGACATTTTGGTTCAAATAAATTATATTACATTTCTGTTGAGGTTAATTACACCAAAAATGGAATTCAGAAATAAATAAAATGAAAGTAAATTGGGTTACAATATATAAATAGAACAATTTTTGTTTTGTTTTACAATAAAAACTTTAAAATACAGAGGAGACTAAGAAAAAGTGACTATAGACTATAGAACTTAACTATTTATTTATGTATAATAAGTTGATGGCATGTGCTTGATCCTGAAGTTACTGAGAGTAATCTTTTAGCCATATATTGTTTTTTAGCGGATAAATGGATTTAAAAATAACTAAGTAGACTAAATAAAGGTTACTTTCTCACCACTGCCTCTCCACTAGGGGTACAAAAAAGATGTTTAAACCCTTATATTTCTCTGTTCTGGATAGGTCCAAGAAAAAAGGATTTAAAAAATATCTGAAGTATAAAAATAAAAATATTTTGAACATATGATTAGAAACAAAGAAAAAATATTTTGTCATATGTTATTATAAGCACCACCAACAAAAGTTTGTAAATGTGTTGATTATTTTTGGTTTAATATATATTGGCTAGGGCTTCCCTGGTGGCTCAGTGGTTAAGAATCCGCCTGCCAATGCAGGGGACACGGGTTTGACCCCTGGTCCGGGCAAATCCCACATGCTGCGGAGCAACTAAGCCTGTGCGCCACAACTACCGAGCCTGTGCTCTAGAGCCCGTGAGCCACAGCTACTGGGCCCACGTGCCAAAACTACTGAAGCCTGTGTGCCTAGAGCCCATGCTCTGCAACAAGAGAAGCCACCGCAAAGAAGAGTAGCCTCCGCTCACTGCAACTAGAGAAAGCCTGCGTGCAGCAACGAAGACCCAATGCAGCCAAAAATAAATAAATAAAATAAATAAATTTATTTAAAAAATAAATAACTAAAATAAAATACATTGGCTAGGTAGATAGTAAAAATATTTTATAAGAAAATTATAGCAGATAAAAATTGATTATACAATACCTATTATCATTAATTTATGACATTATAAAAGTTAACTTAATAACTGATTTCTATAATTTCAGTCCTTACTGCTTCATTTTCAATAGTATAAGAATAACTGGTTTGTGAGAGATTTTACAAGTAATCACAATTGCTTTTTGGATGAGCAAAGCATAATATGTATCCATAGTTTAATTTTTTGTTTGCTTGTGTCTTTGTTTTAATAAATACTTTTAAATATTAGTTAGATTTGAAATGTGTTCTCTCTTTCTATTAATTTTGTCTTTTTCTGATGTGTTACAAGTTTGATGCTTATTTTTTATACTCTAATAAATTATTTATATTTTAATCAATCTAATAAATTGTTTATATTTTAATCACATGAATACAAGCCATGAGGATGAAAAATATTGACCATTTTATTTCTTAAAACAAATCTGAAAGTTTCCAGTGAAATGAAATAGAAGAGAATAACAAGGAACTTCCTACATTAGCTTGTTCACGTTTCAATAAACGTCTTTGGGTTTCTTCTTACTCTTAGAGATGAAAAGAAGTGACATCATCTCATATTCCCCACCACTCAATGCATTTTGCAGCCACTGTAGCGTAACACATTGGAAAGAGCACAGGCTTTATTGATAGACAACTTGAATTTTAATTCTAACTCTACCAATTACTTGCTATGGGATGTTGGGGGAGATACTTAATTTTTATAAGCCTGAGGGTCCTCATTAATAAAATAGTGATGGTCATATCTAACTCAACATACTGTGAGGATTAAAGGAAAACTGGTATGTAGAAGAGATTAGCCCTGCAAACAGTAATAAATGGTAGCTGTTCTATTAAAATTATTATCATTATTATTACTGCTATTAGAGAAGTGACCGGTGGCCCCCAAACAGTTCTGGGGTTAGAAATGGCACCTTTTCTCAAGTCACCTCTCCCAAGATTCAGAATTAGTTAAAAGAAATAGCAAGAAAGAACATTTGGCTGCATAGTATTAAACCTGCCACTACGTACTCTACTTCTTCCTCTTGTCTGGGAATTTCAACAGTCATACCATGGAGGAAATGGATTGCCCTCAAAACAGATCCCTGAAGAGTGGGGAAGAACTGTGCCCTGACTTAAGAACAGTAGTTGACACAATTATTGTTCCTCATATACTATGGAGAGTTTAAAGTATGTGTTCAATTATGCATAGCTATAACATTTGAATATTAAGTTCAATAGTTATCAATTTTTAATTGTACAGGTGACTGACTCACATTTAAAATGAGATTCTGAAATGCCATTTAATTTGCATATTGTGAGGAGTTTTAAAAATACTATTCTAGCATAACCACCTATTAAAATAGCCATAGTCACCTATATTATTATACTTTTCCTAGGATAACTTATTTCTGAAAATTCCTCCCTGCTCCTTTTTTTATAACGCTTAAAGTTTTGTAAACTAATTGGAACCCTATCAGCACTTTGATCTGTGTAACTCAGAAAATAATAATAATATTTGTTGAGTGCTTAATATGTGCTGGTATACTATCTTGTTTATTTTAAAAACTTTGTGACACAATATTATTATTTTCATTTTACAGTCAAGAAAACTAAGATTGTTAAGGTTGTTACTATAATGATTTCTATAATAAAAATGTTAAAGTAATAGCTAATTGAGAAATCTCTGAAGGCAATTAACTCTCAGGTATATTTTCAGCTCCTAAAATGTGAATTCTTGCTTTTGTTAGTGTCTTCTTGTTCTGTTGTCTCTTTAAACAGCTCACAACTGTTTATGGAATGCTAGAGATCAGTTGATTTGAGAAGGTGTTAACATGTCAGTCATGTATTACAGACTTCCTCATTTAAGCATCTTAAAACCACTTTACATAAATCAGTAATATTACCTGTTTAAAAGCAGAACACAACTTGCCAGTTTCTCACATACATTATCCCATGCTTCCTTTATTTTACTTATAGATGATATCTAAAATAATAGCAATTTGAAGTGAGTTCACATTTTTAGGTATAAAGAAATTATCTCTTGTCTCTTCACATCTGCATTGTTCCTATTCCTCCTTTCCTCCTTCACTTTCTTCTACATTCCACCTTGAACCATTTGTTAACAGTGGGTGATAATATGTTTAATAAGTTAATGTTAAGTGCAACAGTGATTGTAATAACGTAATTCATTAACAAATCAAACTACCAAAGGCCTTTAGTGAATATTTATAAAGTTGGATATTACTGGATATATTGAATTTATTTGTAATGGTTAATTAGGGAAGACAATAGAAGAAGGTAAGGGAAAGATTGCAAGGGGAGTGTCTGAAAGGGAATTTGCATGGAGATATATATATGTACATGTATATGTCTGTCCCCACCACATCCATTGCTTACTCTGGTAACTTCCAGTTTTTCTTACACATAGAATGTGGACAATATAATTGATAGAAATAATTTGTTAATAGAATACCTATTGATAGAATTGATTTGAAATTGAATCATAGATAATCATAGAATTGAATTATTGACTTGAAAGTGAATCATAGATAATCTTCCTCAACCCACCCCAACTCCTTTCTCTGATTATATATTTTCATGTTTGTAAGGACACTGAGGTGAAGTTAGAATGAAAAAAATAAGCTTTTATTTTGCACATTTTCCACCGTCCACCAGTGATTTACAGAATGACTTTATTTTTAACTCTTCTTATTTGGAAACAAAACAAAACAAAAAACCCTGACTACTGTTACCATACTAAACTGATTATGTTTTATAAGGAAGACAATAAAATGAGGCAGTAGACAGATTTCAAATCCTCTATATGCTACCCTCCAGCTAGAAGGGACAGTCCCTAAATGTTTGCTATTGCAATAAATAACCTCTGCCCACTCTGTTGAATATTATTGGAGCTCACTAGGGAATATTTCTAGCGAGGCACCATATGCTGCTCTCCTTTATATTGCACGCTAGGGCATACAAACAATATATTCCATTCTGTTAAAGAATATATGAAGATTTATTGGAGTAGAATGCATGGTATCATTTGGTTTAAATCAAATTCATGAGATTTGCCAACCTTGCTAATTACTTTGGAAAATATGAGAAAAAAGATCCTCATTTTTTATTCTGGAGAGGTCAACCTATTCCGGCTTGAGATATCTCTCGGCTTTTTCTTAGGAACAGGGACTTGATGTTCCATTAGCATAATTGCATGTATCCTTCAAGCCTCGAGGAGGACTTCCAACACACTGAAATTTTAACTCTGTCTGACTCCTCATTAAAAAAAAAAAAGTAATTTCTCAGAAAAAATCTTACAGGATCAACAAAGTTATGTGTCATACTGAGGATTAAGGACATTGAAAATGTCTGTTCTGTGATAATAAATTTCTTCACTCTTTTAAAATGGAAACCTCAGAGGAAGTGATTTTGAAATGAGAAATTAAGGCTGAGAAACAAGAGGTCATGCATAGTTAACCTCTATTATCACCAACAACTCACAAACCATATTAGTCCTGAGAACAATCAGATAAAATTTAGCAAATTACATGAATATTGGATAAGAAAGATAATATCCTTTGTTAATATAAATTGAAACTGAACTGCATTTTAACACACATTTTCTGTTCTGCATTAATGCATGTCGTTTTAGATGTTTATGTGAGAGGAATCATATTTTTAAAAACAGCAAAAATAATCACTAAATTGGCAAATCTGGAAATATCACTGCCTTACAGACAAAATGTTGGGCTATAATTTTTAACTATTTGCTGCCTTGATGGAAATAATTCATTGAGTTTTGTTCTTTCCTTTTTTCTTTTTAAAGATTTTTTTGATGTGGACCATTTTTAAAGTCTTTATTGAATTTGTTACAATATTGCTTCTGTTTTATGTTTTGGTTTTTTGGCCTCGAGACATGTGGGATCTTAGCTCCCCGACCAGAGGTCGAACCTGCACCCCCTGCATTAGAAGGCGAAGTCTTAACCACTGGACTGCCAGGGAAGTCCCAAGTTTTGTTCTTTTTTAAAAAAATTAAGAATATGGAAAAGATGAATTTCAAAAATTCTTTACTGTTTGCAACCCTTGATTTTAAATTATAGGTATTCATACATGTTACTTTTGATACAACTAATAACTAAAAATCCAATGGAGAATATTTTTCCAAATCCATGTCAAAGGATGGAATGAGTTGGAAAAAAAAGGTATTAATTTAAAGTAAATATCTAAATAGCATAGTAATGTGGAAAATCAGATGTGACACATAATTGGAGATGAGTGTAATATATTGTTATATATTTGAGCACAGTAAACAATATATTTGTTAAATGAATGCATAATCAAGAATAAAATAAAGAAAAAGAAAGAGGAAATGTGAACACATTTAGGTAGACCAAGTTTAAAAGAGATTTTAAGTTGTGGGGAGAAAAAAGTACTTAAGATGGAAAAAGCAGGAATGAGATAGAAAATAGAAATTTGTGTATAAAAAAAGGGTAGACTCTGTGCCAAATACTGTGTTTGGAGCTTTTAGATGTTATCTCATTGAATCTTCATAAAAATACCTCAAAGTGCATATCAATCTCACCATTTCACTCAAGGACAACTGAGAATTTGTCAATATAAAGGCCCTTTTAGATATGTTCAGAACAGTGTGGAACAAGAAAGGGATATGCTTGCTTCTGGGCCCAGGCTGATATATGTAATAACCTGGAGGAAGAAATTCTTTTCAACTTCCACTGTACCTCCTTCTTCTCTTTCAATGAAAATTTCCCTCTGAAAAGACAATTTGAAAAGCCATAGTAAAGAAAAACAGACATACAGATAGGTTGAGGCATTTAAGAGAGAGCTCATGTGCTTTAAATCAATTAACAAACATTGATTCACTCCAGGGTACATAGTGACCCAGTGTTCTGGTCCAAGTTGCTGTGTAACCAACACCAGTACTTTCCTATGGATGGAAAGTGAAGAAGATCATCTACATCAGGGCTTGGCAAACTATGGACAATGGGCCAAAGCCAGTCCACCATCTATTTTTTTAATAAGTTTTATTAGAACACAATTACACCCACTGTCAATGGCTGCTTTTGCATCACAAAGGCAGAGTTGACTAATTACTGCAGAGACCACAGAGCCGACATAGATGAAAATATGTACTATCTGGCCACTTACAGAGAAAGTTTGCCAATTCTGCTATAGAGAGTTACTTGAAAAGTGTAGATCTTTAGGTTGTTCATTTTCTCTGTTTATCTACCCATTAAGGTTCACAACAATGTCAGTGTGGAAGCACACGATCATTACTTTCTTAAAGTAATATTTTAATCTTGGAGAATTATCTTTGAAAGTTAATTGTTTTAAGAAAATTAATTTTAACACATTTTTCCCATTTATTGTTCCTATAGTGCAGCAAACAAAACACCTTTTATGAGAATGTAGTAACTCCAACAAAAATATTTTACTGATCTTAGAATCATCTCAAAGAAAAACATGAGAAGGTATAAATATTTTCCTTGAGAAATGTTCATGTATACTTCCATAACAGTGTAACAATAAAAGCTCATAACACCATAGGGTTGTGGGTTTTTTTTCTGCTTTGTGCACGTGTGTGCGTGTGTGTGTGTGTATTTTAACATCTTCATTGGAGCATAATTGCTTTACAATGCTGTGTTAGTTTCTGCTTTATAACAAAGTGAATCAACTATACATATACATATATCCCCACATCTCCTCCCTCTTACCTCTCCCTCCCACCCTCCCTATCCCACCTCTCTAGGTGGTCACAAAGCACCTAGCTGATCTCCCTGTGCTATGTGGCTGCTTCCCACTAGCTATCTATTTTACATTTGGTAGTATATATAATCCCATGCCACTCTCTCACTTCATCCCAGCTTACCCTTCCCCCTCCCCGTGTCCTCAAGTCCATTCTCTACATCTGCATCTTTATTCCTGTCCTGCCCCTAGGTTCTTCAGAACCATTTGTTGTTGTTTTTTGTTGTTTTTTTAGATTCCATATATAAGTGTTAGCATACGGTATTTGTTTTTCTCTTTCTGACTTACTTCACTCTGTATGACAGATTCTAGGGCCATCCACCTCACTACAAATACCTCCATTTCATTTTTTTTTTATGGCTAAGTAATATTCCATTGTATATATGTGCCACATCTTCTTTATCCATTCATCCAATGATGGACACTTAGGTTGCTTCCATGTCCTGGCTATTGTAAATAGAGCTGCAATGAACATTGTGGTACATGACTCTTTTTTTTTTTTTTTTTTTTTTTTGACTCTTTTTGAATTATGGTTTTCTCAGGGTATATGTCCAGTAGTGGGATTACTGGGTCATATGGTAGTTCTATTTGTAGTTTTTTAAGGACCTCTTTACTGTTCTCCATAGTAGCTGTATCAATTTACATTCCCACCAACAGTGCAAGAGGGTTCCCTTTTCTCCACATCCTCTCCAGCATTTATTGTTTGGAGACTTTTTGATGATGGCCATTCTTATTGGTGTAAGGTGATACCTCATTGTAGTTTTGATTTGCATTTCTCTAATGATTAGTGATGTTGAGCATCCTTTCATGTGTTTGTTGGCAATCTGTATATCTTCTTTGGAGAAATGTCTATTTAGGTCTTCTGCCCATTTTTGGATTGGGTTGTTTGTTTTTTTGATATTGAGCTGCATGAGCTGCTTGTAAATCTTGGAGATTAATCCTTTGTCAGTTGCTTCATTTGCAAATATTTTATCCCATTCTGAGGGTTGTATTTTCGTCTTTTGTTTATGGTTTCCTTTGCTGTGCAAAAGCTTTTAAGTTTCATTAGGTCCCATTTGTTTATTTGTGTTTTTATTTCCATTTCTGTAGGAGCTGGGTCAGAAAGGATCTTGCTGTGATTTATGTCATAGAGTGTTCTGCCAATGTTTTCCTCTAAGAATTTTACAGTGTCTGGATTTACATTTAGGTCTTTAATCCATTTTGAGTTTATTTTTTTTGTATGGTGTTAGGGAGTGTTCTAATTTCATTCTTTTACATGTAACTGTCCAGTTTCCTCAGCACCACTTATTGAAGAGGCTGTCTTTTCTTGCATCCTTTATCAAAAATAAGGTGACCATAGGTGCGTGGGTTTATCTCTGGGCTTTTGATCCTGTTCCATGGATCTATATTTCTGTTTTTGTGCCAGTACCATACTGTCTTGATTACTGTAACTTTGTAGTATAGTCTGAAGTCTGGGAGCCTGATTCCTCCAGCTCCATTTTTCTTTCTCAAGATTGCTTTGGCTATTCGAGGTCTTTTGTGTTTCCATACAAATTGTGAAATTTTTTGCTCTAGTTCTGTGAAAAATGCCATTGGTAGTTTGATAGGGATTGCATTGAATCTGTAGATTGCTTTGGGTTGCAGAGTCATTTTCACAATGTTCATTCTTCCGATCCAAGAACATGGTATATCTCTCCATCAGTTTGTTTCATCTTTAATTTCTTTCATCAGTGTCTTACAGTTTTCTGCATACAGGTCTTTTTTCTCCTTAGGTAGGTTTATTCCTAGGTATTTTATTCTTTATGTTGCAATGGTAAATGGGAGTGTTTCCTTCATTTCTCTTTCAGATTTTTCATCATTAGTGTATAGGAATGCAAGAGATTTCTATGCATTAATTTTATATCCTGCTACTTTACCAAATTCATTGATTAGCTCGAGTAGTTTTCTGGTAGCATGTATAGGATTCTCTATGTATAGTATCATATCATTTGCAAACAGTGATAGCTTTACATCTTCTTTTCCAATTTGGATTCCTTTTATTTCTTTTTCTTCCCTGATTGCTGTGGCTAAAAATTCCAAAACTATGTTGAATAATAGTGGTGAGTGTGGTCTACCTTGTCTTGTTCCTGATCTTAGAGGAAATGCTTTCAGTTTTTCAGCATTGAGAATGATGCTGGCTGTGGATTTGTCATATATGGCCTTTATTATGTTGAGGTAACTTCCCTCTATGCCTGCTGTCTGGAGGGTTTGGTGTTGAATTTTGTCGAAATCTGTTTCTGCATCTATTGAGGTGATCATATGATTTTTCTCCTTCAATTTGTTAATATGGTTTATCACATTGATTGATTTATGTATATTGAATATTCCTTGCATTCCTGGGATAAACCCCACTTGATCATGGTGTATGATCCTTTTAATGTGCTGTTGGATTCTGTTTGCTAGTATTTTGTTGAGGATTTTTGCATCTATGTTCATCAGTGATATTGGCCTGTAGTTTTCTTTCTTTGTGACATCTTTGTCTGGTTTTGGTATCAGGGTGATGTTGACCCTGTAGAATGTGTTTGGGAGTGTTCCTCCCTCTGCTATATTTTGGAAGAGTTTGAGAAAGATAGGTGTTAGCTCTTCTCTAAATGTTTGATAGAATTCACCTGTGAAGCCATCCTCACCATAGGGTTTTGATTCCACAGTGTGAGTAAAATAAATTCACTTATGCTGTACATTAGGGAGCCTCCAGAGAGGATAATCAATGCAAATACATATAAAGATGGGTCTGAAATTCAGAATCCTTCCGATGATGGAGAAGAGATGATGACTTTTGAAAGTGCTAAAAGTGAAAGTTGGAACTCTCTGTTGTATGTATTTTAAACTAGAATCATTTTCAAAGCAAACAGAGAAACAATATTATTAGTAGTAATGTCATCACTGTGATTAATATCACAAATGGAAGTGGTGGAAGCATTTGAAGATCTTGTTTAACCAAATTCTAATTGATATTCTATGTTGATATTGGGTCAGAGGTGCAATTTGTTGTCATTGGTGGGTATCTGATATCACTAAAATAAATTTATATTTTGAAATCAAAATCAATCCAACATTGGACTTAGTTTTTCCTTTAACATTTAAGAACAATGGCTCAGCAACTTTGTTTCATCACCATTCACATATTCAGTTAAAATTATTACAACCAATACATACCAGTATCTGACAATTCTGTCGATGAAGATCATATAAATGATCAAATTATATGTGCTAAGTCAATGACTTAGTGTTCAACTCTATGGATTCCATATAACTAGTTTTTGGAGCCAGGTCAACTGGTAAATGAATCACATTTGATTCCCACTTACTGAATCTGTGAATTGGGTGAGGTATTTAACATGTCTGGGCTTCAAATACTATGTTTTTTGAAAAACACTTTATTAAATTATAACCACAAAAGCAGTACTCTATACTCTAGTCTTCTAAAACTTAAGCATGACTGGTAATTAAATCACAGTTACTTTCATTTATTAATTCTGGGTATTAGGTGAGGAATTTAACATGTCTGAGCCTTATAAAGCTCATCTCCAAAACTGGGATGCTAATATCTAATTAATAAGAACAAGTGTAGTTTAGATGACATATAAATTGTTCTTAGCACATGGTGCCTTAAAAGAAATACTCAGCATAATCATCATCACCATTGTCAACATCATCATAAATAAAAATTGAGATAGATGCTAGAAAATACTAATAAGCAAGAGTTATTCAAATTTTCCGCATAGGAAGATGATGAAGAGTATGATTTTCTTTGGCTGAACAAACATAAGCCCACCATCCTTCTCCCTTGCTATCTTTACAACAGAGACTGGAGGATGAAAAAGTTCACTTTCCCTGCCTCCTTTACATGTGTAGACCATCATTTCATACAGTTCACACTCAGGCCTGATTTGGGCCTCCAAACAATTAGCTGTACAGCACCTGGGCACTGACATGCTGCCTTGCCAGGGCAGGGAACCTTATTCATAGCCCCATTTTCTTTGTGTGTGCGTGTGTGTGTGTGTGTGTGTGTGTGTGTGTGTGTGTGTGTGTGTGTGTGTTAATTAATTAATTATATTTAAAATTTATTTTATTTTTGGCTGTGTTGAGTCTTGGTTGCTGCGCACAGGTTTTCTCTAGTTGCAGCGAGCGGGGACTCCTCTTCGTTGCGGTGCTTGGACTTCTCATTGCCGTGGCTTCTCTTGTTACGAAGCATGGGCCCTAGGTGCGCGGGCTTCAGTAGTTGTGGCTCACGGGCTCTAGAGTGCAGGCTCAGTAGTTGTGGCGCACGGGCTTAGTTGCTCCGTGGCATGTGGGATCTTCCCTAACCAGGGCTCGAACCCGTGTCCCCTGCCTTGGCAGGCGGAATCTTAACCACTGCGCCACCAGGGAAGTCCCATAGCCCCATTTTCAACTGCATATAGAACCTAGACTCAACCATCTAGGTAAGCTTGCCCAGAGAATTCAGGCAATCATGAAGCTCATCCTACAGCCCCACTTGGGTAGGGAACCAAGTCAGCAGTCCTGTCCAACTTTTTTCAGCCTCTAGCACACCCCCTAATCTCCAACCTCAGACCTACTACAGTTGCCTTGTGCCCAAATAGACCATAATGACAGGCCCCACCTGCCCAAGCACATTACCAGCAGACATACCCAGAAACCCAAACTGAGCTGACTTGTGAAGAACTGTCTCTGCCAAAGCAAACCTGCAATGTCTGGAAAAGGAGTCCCATTACTCAAATGTGCAGATATCAATGTAAGGAATCAAGGATCACAAGGAGATGTGATTTTCACTATTAAAGATAGGAATTTAAACTTTTGAAAGGGACAAATTAGAATATTAGTAGGAATTCTGAAATTATGTTTATACATATATAATAGTATGTGTATTGTGTGTATTATATATGTGTGTGTACTTATTTTCAAGCTTTTTCCACTGAGTGATTGTAGAACAGCATTCATTATCTAATAGAATTTCCTGTGATGATGGAAATGTTTTATGTCTGTGCTGTCCATTATGTCACTAGCCACATTTGGTTATTAAATACTGAAATGTGACTAGTATGATTGAGAAACTTACTTGTAATTGTATGTAATTATAATTAATATTTATGTTAAAATAGCTATGTGTTGATAATGGCTATTATAGTTGCAGCACAGAACTAGAAGCAAGAATACACCATTAGTAATGAGCACACAGAGAACCCAGATTTTGATTTTTACTAAGAGAAACCAGGACTCTTTGGAGAAAAGTTTGATTCCAGAGCTGGGTCAGGGAATGTATGATATGAGCTTGGAAAATCTCACTATAACAAAAAGTAAAGGAGTTCTCAAAGAATGAAGAGTCATATCAAAATGATATGAGAACCAGCTTGAAGGATTCCTGCTAGTCATATCTGGGGCATTTGGATATCAAAGTAAAGAGTGATCATAATGAATTATAATCCATTAGATAAAAAATGTCCATGAGTCCATTTGGATATAAATAAATAAATACAAAAATAGGGAAAAAAGAAAAGACTATTTCTTAAAGTAGAATGTCAACTGGTAATGGTGGAAAAAATAATGGAATTAGGAAATATTAGTGGATCGTAAAACTAGTTAGTGACTATTTGATGAAGAACAGGGTATTTACATGCTCTCAAAATATCTCATATTTATGTAGTCTTGAAATATGTCTCAAGAAAATATATCAATTTCCAGGAAAAATAATATTGGCAGTGAAGAGACTTGACAGACACTATCTTAAACAAGTGATCTAATTTTACATGTACCAATATAGGGACAAGCCAACATCATGTGTTTCTTGATATGATACTCAGAGAAGAACATAAAATCATTTACGTAGTATTTCTGCCAAAAATGCATAGTCTGAATTCAATCGTAAGGAATTTTCAGAGAAAACCAAACTGAAAGACATTCTAAAAATAAAAAAATAGTAGTCTGTACTGTTAAAATGTCAAGGTTAAGAGAGACAGATAATATTCCAGGTTAAATGAGACTAAAAATAAATGGCAACTAAATGTAATGCATGATCCTAGACAAGGAAAATACATAGCCCTTAAGGACATTAATGGTACAACCGACAAAATATGAGAATGGACTGAATTTAGATAATAGCATTGTATCTATGATATATTTTCTAATTTTGATAATTGCTCCGTGGTCATGTAAAAGAATGTCCTTGTTCTAAGGAAGTACACACTGAATTATTTCAGGGTAAAGTGACAAAGTTATCTCCAATTTGTTCTCAAATGATTTAGAAAAAAAAATCATAACACATATACAGGGAAATGTAAAGAATTGGTGAATCTGGATAAAGAATTATTTGTACGATCCTAGCAACTTTTCTGTAAATTTGAAATTATAAAAAAATGTAAATTTAAATCAACTATATTTTTAATAAAAGCAAAAAAATGAAATTTAAAAAGTATAATAATACCAAGAACTGTAAAACACTTAGAAATACATTTAATAAAAGTTGTGCTACGTCTCCTATAAAATGTGGAAGACTCAGTATCTTAAGATGTCAGTTCACTTCAAAGTAATCTATAAAAGTAACTCAACCCCAGTCAAAATTGTCAGGCTGTTTTTTGGTAGAATTTGACAAGCTAATTTAAAATTTATATGAGAATGTAAAGGACCTAGAATAGTCTCCAAAACTTCTTTGAAAAAGGATAACAGAATTGGAATAAGTACATGATGTGACCTCAGAACTTACTGGTATGCTACACTGGTTGCGACACTGGCAAAGGATAGACAAATAAATCAAAGGAAGAGAATAGAGAATCTAGACAACAAGCAACATAGACATATTGATTTTCTACAGAAGTACCAATGCAAATAAAAGGACACTGGAAAGTCAGTTTCTCTCTCTCAAGAGAGAAAGCGACCTGAAGTATGTGTAAATTTTAATGAGTGCTATTATTTTCATAATATGCTAAATAAAAATGATTTCTTTTACTGCCAGAGATGCTAACTTCCTTTCAAATATTATTTTCCTAACTTTTGGTAAGTAATGTACCTAAATGTGACTATTTAAATTCTGAATGTGCTTGCACTGAATTAGACTTTGTATGAATTAAAGTTTCCATAAATGTCACTTTGTCAGGAGATTGACATGAGTTCCAGCAAACATTACTTCTTAAAGAGCCAAAAATGATGAATGAGCACGAATGAAATAACTATGGAGTGGTATATAACATTCATAGCCAGCTGTGGAATTGTTCTTATTATGAGCATGTGACTAAGTTGTCACATGTAGCATGCATACGCCAACTCAAACATTAAATCAGTTCATCTTATATATCAGCAATGAGAAACAATTCGGCACAAACAGTAAGCATAAATAATTCTAATTTAAAGTATAACATTGATCTTCTGATAGTTATGACTGATCAGTTTCTCTTTCTATTCTGAAAATTTTGAAGCCAGCTTCTTGCATTCAAACCCCATCCACCTAACACCTCATGAAAGCAAACTGATCATATCCATGAGGGTTTCTAGTGATTTGTTCCCAAACTCATGCTGCTTTGATATTACTTTGATTTGGTTCCAAAATTTTAGTCGCATCATTCAATCATTATCCATTCTTGCATTGAATTAATTTAGTTTCTCTGTCTCAACTCTTGGCTTCTCCAGAGACTTTCCCTATTTTAGGTCAGTTTAGGTAATCCTTTGTGGGAAATGGGGAGGCAGACTGCTGTGAGAAACCTTAATGAGAGAGTAATAAAATTGGACCAACTACTGTCAACTTATGTTCCTTCATTTACTGGAAATGTTTGGGAATTAGGGGGGAAAAAGGAAAAGATTAAAGAAATGTATAGAAGCGGCAATTAGTTGAGATATATTCTTGGTCTTAAGGTCTACTGATTGACAAGTTAAAGAAAACTGTAATCTTTTTTAAGCAAAGGTAATATTTTTACTTATACAGGGAGAAAAATATTATCTGGAAAGATAAGAATAATTATTTAAAAGCACAGCAGTTAAGATGAATAAATACTTGAAAATATTAACTAAACTACTTAAAAGGGTAACTTTTTAAAAAAGGCAATTATTTTCTCCTATCAAATTGACAGCTGTTTTATTTTAGCAGTAATAAAACTGTTGGCAAAGATTTAGTCAAGTGTACAGATGCCCATGTTGTTGGTGGAGTGTAAATTTGTATAACCATTCTGAAAGGCACTTTGGCAATGTGCCTTCAGATTTTTATAAAACACTCATAATATTTGATCCACATATTCCACTTCTAAGAATCGTAATTTAGGGAATAATCATAGAGGGGGACGCATATCTGTGTAAGAGGATGTTCATTAGTGATTTGTGTAGCAGTGAATCATAAGAAACTACTGATATATCTATAAAGAGCTAATAGTTAAGACAATAATACCATAAGTTTATAATGAAACACTTTGTAGTCATTAGAGCCTTTAATTTTGTTTTGACAAGCATTCATTACATAAAGGGTTGTTCGTGATAAAATAGTAAACAATATCTAGGTATAATACTGATGCATTTTGTTAAAATAGGAGAAAAAAGAATAGAAGTCAGTACTATGAAAATAAAGAGTAGTCATTTTAGTTTTTTTCCATATTTTTCAAACATTACCTTAATTCACTTGTCAATTGCCTGTTATAATCTGTATCCATCCTACCTTTCTTTATCACTTCTGTATGAATTTTAGCTCTGCACATTGTCTTCCAGCAAGAGACAAACATTTCTCAGCTTTAATGTGATCAACTGGACCTAAATTTATCTAAGAGATTGTTAGCCCATGTTTCTAATTGGAAACGCATGTGTGTTCACCAAGCTTTTTTCCCTTTCAACTGGCTGGGAGTGAAAAGATCCAGAGCAGCTACCTTAGATTTAGGAAACGTTGTACTAACAATGTGGACCATCCTACTTACTGGTTGCTTACTTCTGGACTGTTAAAGAGAAAAATAAATGTTTATCTCATTAAAGCCTCCGTATTTTGAGCCTCTCCATTACAGCATGTAGCATGTGACATAATTAATAAATATGTACATTTTTATAAAGAAAATTTTATAATAAAAGAAACAAGTAAGTCAACAGGGTAAATAACTAATCTTATTGTATAAAATGCATTATAGTATGTGGAAGCCATGAGCTACCTCTAGAAGACTGTTGAGCTTATAGTTTCCTCAAGCACTGATATTTAAAATTTGCAAGGGGTTCATACAAAACATACACACAGAAGTTTTAAGAACATGACAATGGGACACAATTCTTGATCTACTGCGAAATTTTTCAACTTCAGCACTATTGACATTTTGAAGTAGAGAATTCTTTGTTGTGATGGGCTGTCCTGTGCATTGTAGGATGTTTAACGGCATCCTTGGCCTCTACCCACTAGGTGCCAGTAGCACTCTCCCAGTTGCGATAACAAAAAACAATCCAGATATTGCCAAATGTCCACTGGGCACAAAATTGTCCCCTATTGAGAACCACTGACGTAGAGTAACCTCTCATGATTATGGGGAATATGGTGTATAATAAAATCATTGAGAGCAAATTAATTAAGTGCCATGGCTCTGACAAAAATTCTCTCCTTGACCAAACTCTAGTGAGGCTCCTCTGAATCCTCTTTCCAACTAGGTCTCAACCTTCAGCCTTTGTGTTTGTCTTTACATTGCCTGATTTTAGCCAAAGTCCTGCTAGTCTGTTTAGCCAAAATCTCCTACCTGGATTATCTGATCAATATTTAATCAAATTTTTCATCTTCCACCATCTCCCAGGTGATAGCTAATCACTCTGGCCTGCCTTCAGCAAGAATCCTATTACATCATTTTAGGCAGAAATTTTCCCTCCACTGACCACCCAAACTACTCTTTGGCCATAAATCCCCACTTTGTCTTGTTGTATTCAGAATTGAGCCCAGTTCTATACTGAAGTCTTTTTTTTCCCTATTTCAATACTTCCTGAGTAAAATTTGTTTTTACCACTTTAACTACTGTCCACCTCTGAATTTCTTTGACAGGTCCACAGAGAAGTTATATCTGTTGGAAGAAATCAGAAAATCCTGTTAACCGGAGATTCCAGAGCATTTGAGCTAAGATTCAAGACACAGTAGGATTTGGGGGATGTATTAGTTCAGTTTGAGGTGCACTGTGTATCAGATACCTAAATATATGCATTTATCCAAAGCTTCTTAAATTATTTGTTAAATTCATGCCATATGTCAAGCATGTAGGTAGCCATCTCCTGAAGAAAAAACAATGGACTTCACTCCAGCCAGAAGGGTCAAGTAATTTCTTATGCAACTATTTTTAATGTTAAAAAGAGAGATACCAAAGATCACAGGACACATTCACACTAAGTTCTGAGTAGAATAAATATCAGTAATGAGAAAAAAGCTTCTATTTTGGATAATGCCTCATTATCTGTCTTCCTTTAATGTGAATATGATGTACGGTACATAATAAACTTCCATGAATAAAGTGTTATTTTAACTATAATTTAGAACTGATTTATTGTTATAGGCTCATGTCCTCATAGGTGATGTTAAGTATTAAAGAGATAAAAGAAAGGAAAGTTTGTGGCAATAGTCATTTTCTCTAAGAAATGAAATAATCTAATCATTAACAATATTTATTTTGATTCACCTGAAATTCTTATAACTCAATCTATTTGCAAATGTATGGTTATGACTTACTTAGTTCATACTATTTTGTGTTAATACTTTTTAGTGAAGAAATAGCATATTTTATTATTATTAAAATATTCTAATTTAAAGCAAAATTAAAAATTTTAGAGATAATCTTTTTTAAATAGTGAGGTTCAATGAAAAGAAAGGGATAAAAAGAACAATCATTGACAGGTACGTATTGTCTTTATAACGTGTTATGAAGTAATGTTTTCTTTTATTTTAACAAGAATAAAATTAAGATATATTTTAATTAAATACATAATGCTGTATAAAATTATAATACATGTTATATATCATATATTACCATATATTATATACTGTATCACATTCTTATTATATACTTATATTACATATTTATATAATATATAATTAGAGTACATCTGCTTAATCACTGGAAATGTAAAATGCCGAAGAACATTAACTATGTAGGTGATTTTGTAAGAATAAAACCTTAATCTGAAGTCAATTGATAGATATTATTTAAATATAGTGATTTATATGCATAATCTAAGGCACACCTGGATTTTTATTGTACACGAATATTATTTATGTCCATATTTAGGTCATCATCCCCAGAAGATAATTCAATTGTTATTCTGCAGAATTCACAAAGTCTCTAGTGCTCTCCTATTATAATGGTTAGTAAACTTTCCCCAGAATACAACCAGTTTTGAAAAAATGTAAATTGTTCTGTTTCTGTTGACATCTTCTGGTGTGGAAGAGATTTCCAAGTAGGTGGGGTTCTTTGGTTGGGTCAGAGTTCATTTCAGTAGTACAACTTTAGCATGGTGGTGGATAATCATACCACAAGTATGATTATCAAACAAATGATTATCCTGATCCTTGTTCATATTTGATGCTATACCTCACAGGCTAACTTTGCTTCAAAGACAAATTTAAAATCTGTAATTTTAATTCATTTTAATATCAAAGTCATAATGTTGTGGTGAGACATATGATAAAATAATATAGAAATACCTCTTTTATGGTGCTTTGTTTTATTGCATTAGCAGTTACTGTGTTTTTTACAAATTGAAGGTTTGTGGCAACCCTGCATTGAGCAAGTCTATCAACACCATTTTTCCAAAAGCATTTGCTCAGTTTGTGTTTCTGTCACATTTTGGTAATTCTTTCACTATTTCAAATTTTTTCATTATTATTATATTTGATATGGTGATCTGTGCTCAGTGATCTTTGATGTTACTATTATAATTGTTTGGGGCACCATGAACCATGCCCATATAGGACAGTGAACTTAATTGATAAATATTGTGTATGTTCTGATTCCTCCAACTATAGGCTGTTTCCCTTTCTTTCTCTCCTAGGGCCTCCCTATTACTTGAAACATAATAATATTAAAATAAAGCTAATTAATAATCCTATAATGTCCTCTAATTATTCAAGTGAAAGGAAGAGTCCCACGTCTCTCACTTTAAATCAGAAGCTAGAAATGATGCCTTTAGTGAGGAAGGCATGTTGAAATCTGAGATAGGCTGAAAGCTAGGCCTTTTGTGCCAAACAGTTAGCCAAGCTGTGAACGCAAAGGAAAAGTTCTTGGATGAAATTAAAACTGCTACTGAAGGCAACACACAAATGGTATGAAAGCAAAACAGCCTTATTGCTGATACATAGAAAGTTTTAGTGGTCTGGTTAGAAGATCAAACCAGCCACAACATTCCCTTAAGCCAAAACCTAATCCAGAGCAAGGCCCTAACTCTCTCCAGTTCTTTGAAAGTGGAGAGGGTTTTCATCTTTGAAGCTGCATGAGAAAGGACCGAAGCTAGCAGAGGTTGGTTCGTGAGGTTGAAGGAAAGAGGTGATCTCCATAACGTAAAAGTAATAGGTGAAGCAGCAAGAGCTGATGTAGAAGCTGCAGCAAATTATCCGGAAGATCTATCTAAGATTATTAATGAAGGTTTCTACACTAAACAACAGATTTTCAACATAGATGAAATATCCTTTTTATTGGGAGGAGATGCCAGCCTGGACTTTCATAGCTAGAGAGGAAAAGTCTGTGGCTGGCTTCCAAGCGTCAAAGGACAGGCTGACTCTCTTGTTAGGGGTTAATGCAGCTGGCGATTTTAAGTTGAAGCCAATGCTCATTCACTATCCTGAAAATTCTGCTTAAGAATTATGCTCAATCTACTCTGCCTATGTTCTGTAAATAGAACAACAAAGCCTGGATGTCAGCACATCTGTTTACAACATGGTTTGCTGAATATTGTTAAGCCTACTGGTAGGACTCACTGCTAGAAAAAAAGATCCCTTTCAAAATATGACTACTCATTCACAAATAAACTTTTATGAAACAGAAACAGACTAACAGACATAGAGAACAAACTTTTGGTTGCCAAGGGGGAAGGGGGACGGGAGAGGGATGGAATGGGAGTTTGGGGTTAGCAGATGCAAATTATTATATATAGAATGTATAAACAACAGGGTCCTACAGTATAGCACAGGGAACTATATTCAATATTCTGTGGTAAACCATAATGGAAAAGAATGTTAAAAATTTTATGTATATGTATAACTGAATCACTTTGCTGTACAGCAGAAACTAACACAACATTGTAAATCAACTCTATTTTAATTAAATTTTTTAAAAAAATATGACTGCTCATTGACAATGCACCTGGTCATCCAACAGCTCTGATGGAGATGTACAACGAGATTAAAATACCAAGAAAACTAGAGTTACAAGTGGAGTCTGAAGTTGTGACTGAATTACTACAATCTCGTGATGAAACTTTTAACAGATGAGGAGCTGCTTCTTACGAAGGAGTAAAGAAAGTGGTTTCTTGAGGTGGAATCTCCTCCTAGTGAAGATGTTGTGAAGCCTGTTGAAATGACAACAAAAAATGTAGACTATTACATAAACTTAGTTGATAAAGCAGTGGCAAGTTTTGAGAGAATTGACTCCAATTTTGAAAGAAGTTCTACTGTGGGTAAAATGCTATCAAATAGCATTGCCATGTTACAGAGAATTTGTTTGTGAAAGAATCAACTCATGTGGCAAACTTCATTGCTGTCTTATTTTAAGAAACTGCCACAGCCACCGCACCCTTCAGCAACCACCACCCTGATCAGTCAGCAGCCATCAACAACGGGGCAAGATCCTCCACCAGCAAAAAGATTCGAATCACTGAAGGGTCAGATGATGATTCACGTTTTTTAGCAAGAAAATATTTTAAAATTAAGGTATGTACACTGTTTTTTAGACATAATGCTATTGCACACTTAAAAGATTACAATATAGTATAAACATAACTTTTGTATGCACTGAAAAACCAAAAAAATCACGTAACTTGCTTCATTGTGATATTTGCTTTATTGCTGTGGTCTGGAACCGAACCTGCAATATTGCTGATGCTTGTATAATAGGGATAATTTCTACCCTAGATTGTGTCCTTTGACTGTGTTTATTTGTACATTTTGGACTGCTTAAAGCCATAAAATCATTGTATCATCAGAAAAAGTCAAACAATAACCCAGACACAGATATTATGTTACCATTTTTCCTAAATAAACCAAAGTCACCCTAAATAAATCAATCAAAACTCTTAAAATGTTTTTATGTGGAGTCACTGAAGCAAAGTTCTTTGTAGTAAACAAAACTGCCAGAGTCTTTTGGCTAATAACTGTTAAATACTTAATGACTCTTAAAAGCTTGAGTCTCCAACTTTGGTTTATTCTTAAGTATCCAACGCTTTGTCTGACCTTGAATCCACATTCTTAACGGACTCAAAACTGGTTGTTTTGTCTTCCTTTGTACTACTTTAGATGTTAGCGCTTCAAAGTGTATAAACACATGATATCACAATTAAGAACTTAAGAAATATAATCTCAGCACCTCACCACAAATGTTTTCCTTTAATAATAAAAATAAATTAATCTGTATGTGTCATTTTAGGTTCAAATGATGACTTGGCAATAGATAATGGGCACTAAATCTGCATAATCTTGTAGAAAGACATCAAAACATTAAAGTATTGCAGAGTATTTTTGCTATTATCTTGCCATTATTTAAATAAACATTATGCTCATTAAAATCTTTTTAAAGAATTTATAATTCCTTATAATTATATTTACTGTTATACCTAATTCCAGTGATACAATGAAATAACAGTAATTAGGCAGCAATGTATTATTTTCAAGCTTAAATGATAACCTGTCCTTTTTCATTCTCTTAAATTTTCAGTCACCATTTTACTTTATGGAGAAAAGTTATTGTAAATTCTCAATTTGCTTTCTGAAACTTTTATTATTTTAGGTTGTAGATGGGATGCTATGCAGAAAACCTAAAATATAACCCAAAGGTCATTCCCAGAGTATCATTTCTCATCCAATCTGAATTATAAACCTTTTACAAGTCTCTTCTAGAATATATAAAGATCTATGGATTTGCTTTAAGTGTTGGCTGTAACAATTTTAAAAAAAAATTTGTGTGACAAGAAAAAAATGTCTCAGGCATATCTGTATCACAAATTACTCTAAACATCATTGATTTGAAGACAACATTTTAATATCAGGCTAGATGTATATTCAAATACCATGGTCATAATGATTAAGTGTACAAGTATTAAGATTTATAAAAGATACCATATTTTAAAAATACATAGCATGTGTTTTAATAATGAACCTAAAGAGGAAGCTAATATTTACAATATTTCAGAATGTCCAGAACTCAACAGCATGAAGTTAAATTATATTTATATCAGGCCCAAAGTGATTTTACTTTTACACCTTACACCTTACAAGAGATAAAATCTTGTCTCTTACCCATATGTTGTGGATAGAAAAGGACTAGAACTTATAAACCATAAGATGTGATTGCTGTTGAAATAAAAATAGTGCATGGATCTCCTGACTTCTGGATAAACATAAAAAACACCGCACATCCTTCCTTGCATATAAGAAACAAGCAGAATCAGACATAGAAATAACAGCTGAAAAAAAAAAGAAAAAGAAGTACTAATAGGAGTAGATACAGATATAGCTGTTTTAGGGGAGCAAAACTTGCCATACCAAAATGTGCCTCTTTGGCTTGAGGATTATTTGGGGCTGATTGTTTTTAAGAAACAAAAAGCTTAGGAAGAGCTTTTACCTCCTCCCCTTAACTGCCTAAAATAATTTACAAAAAGGGCCTGTTCCAAGAAGAACTATCACCATAGATAACTAAAGTATACTATGAACAAGTTGTAGCAGACTGGGGAAACTTAGTAAGGCCCACCTTGACCAATGTCTACTCTGTGTCCCATTGTCTCTGCATAGCATGGCAAACATTTTTACCAAACATTTGTTTTTCCATCTCCATGTGAATTGCCTTCCTCCCCTTTGAAGTCCCAAACCCCTACCCAGTCTCCTTGTCTCTGTTGCCATACAAGCTTCAATTGCCTAACCTGTCCTTGGGCCTCATATTCTTATGGGGAAACTGTAGGTACGTAATAAAATTTGGTTTGTCTCCTGTTAGCCAGTCTAATGTCAATTTAATTCTTAGACTGCCAAAAGAATCTAGGAAGGGTACAGGAAATGTTTTGTTTCTTCCCCATGCTATGTATAATTCTAGATAGTTAGATAGTCTCTAGCTATAATCTATTATATATATTCATGCATTTAATTATGTATTACTTATTTGCATTCTTACATAAGTTAGCAGAATTTCACCCTAAAATATGTCTCTGGCATGAGCATTATTTTGAGATGATTATTTTGAGAAATTGCAGACACAGAGGAAGCTTAAAAACAGAGTAGAAGGTAAGCTGTGGTACCAAGAAAAGAGCTGTTACCAGAGATAACTGGTTTTTTTTAGTTTTTTTTTAAATAACATTTTTATTTCTTATACAATTTTGAAGGGTTACTTTCCTGTACAATTATTACAAAATATTGGTTATATTCCCAGTGTTATACAATACATCCTTGAGCCTATCTTAAAGCCAATAATTTGTATCTCTCACTCCCCAACCTCTATATTTCCCCACTCTCCCCACTGGTAACCACTAGCTTGTTCTCTATATCTGTGAATCTCCTTCTTTTTTTTTTTATTATATTCACTGTTTGATGTATTTTTTTAGATTCCACATATAAGTGATATAATACAGGATTTGTCTTTCTCTGACTTATTTCACTTAGCATAATGCCTTCCAAGTCCATCCATGTTGCTGCAAATGGCAAAATTTAGTTCTTTTTAATGGCTGAGTAGTATTCCATTGTATATATATAAAACGCATCTTCTTTATCCATTCATTTGTTGATGGACACTTAGGTTGTTTCCATAAATTGGCAATTGTAAATAATGTGGCTATAAACATTGGGATGCATGTATATTTTCGAATTATCATTTTTGGTTTTTTTTGGATATACACCCAGAAGTGGAATTGCTGGGTCATATGGTAGTTGTATTTTTAGTTTTAGATGACTTTTTCACCTGAGAGAATTATCTGCAAGTTTACAAACATTTCCTCTTCTCACCATCCTGTGAATTGCTTTCCCTCCTTTGAATCCCTAGTCCCTTATCCATCCCTTTCCTTACCTCAGAATAGTATGTATATAAGCCTCCAGCCTCTGGCTACCTTTTGAGCCTCATACTTTTGTGGGGCTCCTGTATGTTCATAATTAAAATTGTTTCTTTTCTCCTGTTAATCTGTCTTTTATTACAGGGAGTTCTCAGCCAAGAACCTAGAGGAGTGGAGAGAAATTATTTTTCCTCCCCTACACTTAGGGCAAAATAGGAAATGTTCATTATCGAACCACCTAATAATAGCTTTAAAGCTAGCAGTAAACTCTTGCTACTGTAATTCAATTCATTCATTAAGTCAGTGTTTAACGCAGCACCTGAGGTATTGTGTATGACTCAGGAAAAAATAAAAACTACTGTAAAACCTGATTGCTATGCCTAAGAATCTAATAATCAGTAGGAAAATTTTAGTTATAGACACATTAAAATAAGAATTTCTGGAAGGATACTTAAATATAATAAAAGCAGAAAACAAGAATATAGAACAAATAACAGAACTTTCTATAAATAAACTTTTATGTGGTGTGTTGAATGATCCAAAATATGTCAAATCTCAGAATAAAGTTTTCCATTAAGTAGTATTATTTTTTAATCAATAAGTGATTCCAAAGAAGTGCACACTCAGTTCTACTCTATGTCTCACTGAAAACCTGTTTAAAATATAAAAATAAAAGAAAAAAAGGTGAATCTCATAAATCCAAAGGTAATTAAGGGAATGAAGGCATCTTTAGCGGTTAAGATATTGCAACTAATTTTTCAAAAACAAAGAGGAAGAGGATTGTTTACTGATGGTTGCATAGTACAAAATTTCAAATAGGTTTAGTGAAAGTGTACTGAACATAGAGGGATTCAACTGAAAATAGAGACAGACTATTTATAAACCCTAAGCAAAATACAGGGCACTCCTTATGCCAAAAAAAAAAAAAAAAAAAAAATTCTGAGTAAAGGTAAATCTTTCAGTGTAAGCGTTAGCTCCACCAAATAAAAACCTCTTATTCAGGTGTTGAAGGAATCTAATCCTGGCAATCCACAGCCTGCCAGCTCTTCTTAATGTAAAATTTGTCCTGACAAAATACATACTTCTCACAGTAACAACTGCCACTACAAGGTATTGAAGGAGAGCAGAATATGCCACAGCAAACTGTGCCACATTGGCAAATGGATTATTTTGAACTGAAGGCAATCAAGACCCAGCAACCCAGAAAAAGCTTTTTTCCCCTCCCTTAACTGCCTAAAAGAATTTGGATAGGGTACCTATATCAGAAAAAAGTTATTACTAGAGATGACTTTTTTTTTTTTTAATATATAGTTTTTTATTTTTGGCTGTGTTGGGTCTTCGTTTCTGTGCGAGGGCTTTCTCTAGTTGTGGCAAGTGGGGGCCACTCTTCATCACGGTGCGTGGGCCTCTCACTATCGCGGGCTCTCTTGTTGCGGAGCACAAGCTCCAAACGCGCAGGCTCAGTAGTTGTGGCTCACGGACCTAGTTGCTCCGTGGCATGTGGGATCTTCCCAGACCAGGGCTCGAACCCGTGTCCCCTGCATTGGCAGGCAGATTCTCAACCACTGCGCCACCAGGGAAGCCCCGAGAGATGACTTTTTATCTGAATGACTTATCTGCATGGCAGGGCAAATACCTGATTACCAAACATCTGCTCTTCCTGTGAATTGCTATCCTCCCCTTTGAAGCCCCAGACTCCATCTCTTTTCTTCTGTTCAGGATAGAAGATAAGTCTCGATTGCTTGACTGCCCTTTAGTCTCATATTTTTATAGGCTCCTGTACATATGAAGCTAAATTAGTTTTACTCCTGTTAATGTCAATGTCAGTTTAATTATTAGACCAGCCAAAGAACCTAGGAGGGAAGAAGGAAAGATTTTTCCACCTCAACAAAGTTTAGTGTAAAAGTCATACATACAATATGCCACAGGACAGATACTAGCCCTTTTGTTCTTATTTCTTAACTATGAAAGAACAAAGATCAAAAACATATGAACATAATTCAAAAAGAGTCATGTACCACAATGCTCATTGCAGCTCTATTTATAATAGCCAGGACATGGAAGCAACCTAAGTGTCCATCAACAGATGAATGGATAAAGAAGATGTGGCACATATATACAATGTAATATTACTCAGCCATAAAAACAAACGAAATTGAGTTATTTGTAGTGAGGTAGATGGACATAGAGTCTGTTATACAGAGTGAAGTAAGTCAGAAAGAGAAAAACAAATACTGTATGCTAACACTTATATATGGAATCTAAAAAAAAAAAAAGGTTCTGAAGAACCTAGGGGACATAGAGAATGGATCTGAGGACATGGGGAGGGGGAAGGGTAAGCTGGGACGAAGAGAGAGAGTGGCATGGACATATATACACTACCAAATGTAAAATAGATAGCTAGTGGGAAGCAGCCGCATAGCACAGGGAGACCAGCTCGGTGTTCTGTGACCACCTAGAGGGGTGGGACAGGGAGGGTGGGAGGGAGGGAGATGCAAGAGGGAAGAGATATGGGAACATATGTATATGTATAGCTGATTCACTTTGTTATAAAGCAGAAACTAACAAACACACCATTGTAAAGCAATTATACTCCAATATAGAAAAAAAACAAACATATGAACAGAACAATATGTAAGAAAAAGGCAAAGGCAAATGGTCAGAAAAAAATACAATATAAGAAAAAGTTATAAAATTTATCAAAGAACTTTAAAAACTTTAATAAATATATTCAAAACATTGAGAAGTTATGATATTCTTAAAATGACAATTTTGTGCTATGAAAAGTGAGCAGAAAACTCTATAGGGCTCTTGGAAATTAAAAATTAGGCAAGAAAGCAACATCTTTTTAAAGTTTTGGGAAAATATTTACAACTTAGAAGTGTATACCCAGGTAAAGCCTTGAGAAAATATAAAATAGTAGATATTTAATATAAATATTTTATATAAAAGATTAAAAACATTACCAAACATAAAATTCTCAAAATATTTTTCTCTTTTATATCCTTTCTGAGGCAGTTACTAAAGGTTACCTCCAGGAAAATGAGGGAGTAAACAAAAAAATTGGAAGGTATGAGATCCAGAAAACAGCATCCTTATCTAGGAGAACCTAAAGTTTCTGGAACATAAAGTTTCTGTTAGGATGGAATTCCTAGGAGAGTCCTGATTTAAAAGATGGACACATTTTAAAAAAAATAATACAAAAGTAATATTTAACAAAAATATAAAATTCAGGAGAAACAAATATTTTAAAAGAAATTCATAATTCAAATATCAAGGTAATTATAATGTGGCCTGACTGTAAAATTTTTTTAAATGAAAAATGTAAAAAAAGAGATAGAAAAAGAATTAGTTTGGTATTGATTCCAGAAAAATTCTCCTTCAAGTGCCCCAGAAATCTAGACATATTATCCATAAAGAAAAAATTAAACCCCAGAACTCTATTTGATCCAATAATAAAAAAAATAATTACATAAACACATAAGATAAATGCTATTTATTTCTCTTTCAACATTTAGAATCAACCCAGGGGAAAAATGCAGAAGACTTAGTCGTAGGAGAGGGCATAGCATTAATAACGTGGCAATAATAAAAGCAATAATGTAGTTAACAGAAGGTAGACCACGTACATTAAGCAAAGGTAGGAGTAGAAAAAGTTGTAAGTATGTGGATTCTAATAGCATCATTCAACATAGGGGTTTCTTGAAAGACCATGAAATATAAGTGTATGGTTAATAATTTCTAATTGAAGAACAAAAACTATTTTCAATGTCAAATATTGAGAGGCACATAGAGAAGGATATATATTCCTTTCTTCCAGGGCAAAATGTCTTCAGATACAGCTCAGCACTAAAAAAGTACTTCTTGAAAGTATTGTCCGTTAATTGCCATAAACTGAATCTCCAAGTTACTTTCTGCTTCTGTGTTAACAAAAATAACCTAAAACAATTACTACTCTTTAAAATCTATTTCTCCTTTCTTTGCCAGAGTCACTATCATATGTTCCTCATATCAAATACATCTCAAATACAATACATTCTCCCCTGTTTATGTGCTGAGTCTGTGATGGTAAATGTTTCTTGGTTCAGATCCTCAAATGTAAGCTCACATTCATTTTGAAATCACCATGTGGAATAGAAATCATTTAAGTATTGACGGCCTCATTTGTCTCAGCTTTCAAACAGATTAAATAGTTCACAAAAGATTCAATAATAATGATATTTAGAATTTAAGCTGTAATGTGAAGGGTTATTAGAAAGTCCCAGGGTGACAGAAAATAACTGAATTCAAAAATACCAAAGATTTTCTTGCTATGTTTTGCTTTTTTTCTGAAGAGTTACATTATCTGGGCTGAAAATAAATGGGACACTGGGAGACTCCAACAAGATTTTGCTATCCATTGTCATTTTTCATTTTCAAGAGCTCAATATATTATTTTCTTACTCATTGGAATTTAAAAAAACATCACTTTAAAAAATATCTCTGTTGGTTCAAGAATAAACATGAAGAAGAAATCATATTTACAGATATTATGTGAGACAAAGCTAAGTGTAGTAAAAGCCTATAGTAAAAGACAAGGGGAATTGAAATACTCAACAGATGTTATTTTTTAAAAATAAGACTGGTGTATTAAGAATTGACCTTGAGCCAAAGTTGTCATTTGAAAGTTTTAAAAACTGTAGAAGTGTACAACACAAAAGATGAGTCCTAATATAAATTTTGAGTTTTAGTTAACAATAATGTATCATTATTTGCTCATTAACTTTAACATGTGTAAACACTTATGCAGGATATAAATAATAGGAAACTGTGCGCAGAGAGGAGACTGGGTGTATGGGAACTCTGTAATTTCTGCTCAATTTTTCTGTAAACTAAAAATTCCTCTTAAAAGTTTAATTAATTTAAAAAGTATTGAGAAATGATTTTCCCAAATAATCACACTAGTAATTAGCTTTGGCTTTATTCTAATTTGCAAATATTAACCCTGCCTCTTCTAAACCACTCATATCATTATAAAAAAATATTTCATTTTAGAGTTAGGGGGTAGGATATCTAGACTATTTAAATAGCTTCCTAAGCTTGTACAGCTTCTAGGTAATAGAAAGAAAGTGGACCTGGTCTTGTTTGCTTTGTTTGACATAAAGATGCTTCATTATTATTTACAATTAAAAATAGTTTAAGGAAATATAAATACCTGCCATACTCAAATTGAATACAGTCATAGACTCCTACTTGGGGTGGGAACCTACAAAAAGAGAGTGACTAGGCATTTCATAATAGAGACTTATTAGTTCCTTATCTAATTTTAATTGCACTTACCCTCTTTTTCTTCCCTCCAACCTTCTACTACACTATGCCACTAAATTTTTGTACCGAAGTCATAATGTTCATTACTCAGTTGAATAATCTTACATTATTTTATTTTATTTTTTTTCAAACAATGTAAACCAGTCAAGTAGTAGAGACAAAGAGGGAACTGAATATAAAAATGCATGTGTTCTTCTCAGACCTCAAACTCTCCAGTGCAGCCAGATTCCCAGAAGACCCTGGAATTAGGAACTGAACTTGTAATTTTCGTGTAACACTCAAGTAATTAGCACATGCTTAGATAGTGTGTGTGTAAATGTGTACATTAGGGTGTAAAATGAATTGAACAGATGTGAGGACAAATTCAGCTACTGTCTATTTTCATGGTAACTTCAACTATTAGCAATACATTTATATTGGTAAATGCTAATATATGGATTGTGTTTTTGGTTTCTGGCCTGTAAGAATTTAAGTCATTCTTTTTCACTATGTTAAGTAAGAAACTGGAATCTTGTATGGTTTATTGTTATGTGTTTCCATTGATAAAATTATGTAACCTAATGACCTGCTTTACTAGTATGTCTGCAAAGAATTCATTGCTTTAGTTGTCAATTAAAAGGAATAAGCCTCCTGATCAGTGGATGAGCAGAGAGGTAACTAACATTACATATTTATTATGTAAAATATGGAAAAATTTGCCCAATATGAGTAGAATATTGCCAATAAAACATTATTGAGTGGCTTTTATTTTGTTTTATTTCAAGAATACCATCTTTCCCTCCCCTCTTTCACAAATAATTGTTGCTGATTAAAATTATTTAGTATATTGAAACAATTGTTTTTAATATTAATAGTAATCCCTGTATTTGCAATAAATTTAAACTTGCTGTTCACGTGTAGAGAGAGCAGCAATGGAGAACTAATTATAAAAATAAAAAATTCATTTCCAAGATTAACATGCAAATTTTTTCAGTGAGTGGCATTGTATTGACTATTGCCATTTACTTATTATTAAAAAAAACTTGATAACTCCCTATTTGTATTATTTAACTCATTTCTGTGAAGAAAGATTTTATGTATTCAATTGAAATGATTTCTGCTCTATTTCTTGTAGTTGTGATTGATCTCATCTCAAAAAGGTGAAGGTGTGACATGCTAATAGCATTGCATTGCTTTAATGTGATATTCATGCTTTGGTAAGCCATTCTACTTATACTTTGCAAACTCATAAGGCAATTTTTATTTGTCACTGAAGAAATGAGCTCTTGAGTCATGTTTCTTGGTGATTAAGACATGAATTTTATCAAGCAGGATGGATTCCATCCAAGATAGTTAGAAATGAGAGAAGTTTAATGTTGCTATGGCAAAATATTTGAGGTTTTACATTCCATCCAGATAGGCAGAGCCATTTAATTGATTCTGTAAAATACCAAGTGTACAAAGAAAGTTAATCAATTACTGAAAATAATGTAGTGCCAGTGAATCCTGTTGTTAATTACAGATGATTGGTAGTAGTCTTATTAAATTCCTATTCTCCCATTTAAGAAAAAAAAGAAACACTTCTTATTCTTTTCCCTTCTTCTTCATTACACACATACACACTCACACACACACACACTCACACACACACATATAAAATCTCCAATAGGAACCATGAAACAGCTTTGAGTTAGGATATATCTAACTTAGATAGATTGATCCTATATATCTCATTTTATGCACACACACATACACACACACACGTATGTATATATTCCATCTTCTGGATTATCCATCCACACTAGAAGTCAAGCTCTTCTATCTAAGTAAATGGTAATATGCTAGCCCTCACTATCAGCTTATTTTAAAAAATGAGTTTCTCTGCTGCTCCTAGCAAAAATGCCTCTCCTAGAAAAGAAAATATCGGATAGAAAGGTGCGGAACCTTCAGGCTACCTAAATTACACATTTTCTCATTTTTCAATATGTGCTTTCCAATTTCCATGTATTGGAAATCCTATTTGCTGCTCCTTCAGAAATTCTTAACACATGTTACTTTTAGCGGCACTTCTATTTATGGATGACAGTCTAAGAAGAACATCACAAAGGAACATGGGGAAATGCTTAATATAAGATGTACACAGTGAAATCAATGCAAAAGTAGCAATAAGATATACGTTTGCCTTTCTATATATTTTGAAAATAGATGCAAAGCTACAAAAAATAAACTTCCTTTTCAAATTGTGAGAGTTTCCCAAGGAATGTTATTATATAGAAACTGCTCTTTATTTTTCTAAGAAGAAGAAATTGGAACATTATTTTTACTGAACTGAATAGAAATATTTAATTGACCTTTTCTCTTTTAGTTTTGGCATATATTTATTTTTTCAGTGTATGGACTCCAAAATCATAACCTCAGAGTTCTTCAGCTACTCTGTATATTTTTATTAAAGATCAGTTAAAAAAACAAAATTTTTATGAATATTATATGCCTTAAATATATCTATGAACTATTAATATATGCCTCAATCTATATGCTATTTCATCCTCTCTGTTGAGGTATTCATGGGATAGTAATTGAAGATTAAATGTTTCTTGATATAAGGATACATTTTTCCCTAAAGGAATAGAATTATAAACAATGGAAAATAGCAGCTTAGAGTATTATATTAATGCACAATTACTTCAAAAGTAACCAAAGAAAAGAAATCCAAAATTATAGAGGGGTTGGCATATTAAGTGGATCCCATGCAAAAGAACAATTGACTGTAAGTTAAGTATGACATTCTTAAATCAGGGGAAAAAATGACCTTCCCAATCCTGAGCTAGAGATTGCAGCATGAAGTATTGCCTCCATTTGTATATTTGCTTTGGAATAATTTTGCATTTCACCCTTTTGACCTGCCTGTGAAAGTACCAATAAAATACCCACTGGAGCTTTTTGCACTATCTACACAGAGAGTAAAATCTCCCATGTGAATACTACTAAGTTCTCTTTTGCATGGGTGCAAAACTCAGCAGCATGCTTAAATCTACCAGTGAAAATTAGAGCACTTTGGAGCTTTGACATGCTCATTTATTTAATACTTTGTAGTTACTTGTGGTATAAACTTTGATTTAGTGCAGTCTAGAGAAGCCTTATCACCTCATAAATGGTTAACAATTAGGTATGCCCACACAACTCACTCATAGATCTGAATAAAATGTTGACAGTTTCTGCCAGCCGTATCATTAAAGTCAATAGTAGTTCATCATTCATGCCCTTACCTGACAGGATTATTATAGTATTGCTATTGCTATTTATATATAGCAATTACTTGGTATATATCTTTACAGAAGGCTATCAATCAATGAATTTTAGTGTAATGCACACCCTTTACAGATAAACTTTGACATCAAAATGAAGCTGCTTCAAGTAAAGCAGAGATATAATAGTATCATATGTACACTTCTTCAGAGAATTCTTTATGGACAAAGCCAGAAAACGTGTCTTTACTGCAAATTCCATGTTCAGTCAATAAAAGCAGTTTTTAAATTGGTGCTCCTGACATTGCAAGAAGGAAGGCTCACAGAAGTTGAAATGATGAAATTAACAGGCCCGGTTAAGAGTCTTAACCTTAACAGAGGTAGAGATCGTGCTTCAAGTCCTGTACAACTTCCACTACATTATGCCACCTCTGAGAATATAGCCATGCTCTTGGCAGTGGAGTTGCACTTCTAGCAACTGTCTCTTTGGGGTTGAATTCACCTAAATGACAGGTGACAGCAACATTCATAGACAATCTCTCGTTGGGTGTGCAAGAGCAGGGAAGACAGAATCAAGAGGCCTATAAGGACACAGTGAAGGACAAAATAGGAGCAATGGAGCAAAGCTGCTTCACATTAGGAAATAATGGCAGTAGAATCCTTGAAGTCTGGAAATATATAAAATGGATCATTTTGAGCAAAAGTGTCATTCAATTTCTCTGTGAAGTATAAAAGACTATCCTTGATTATAACTCTATTATTTATTAAGGGAAAACCAAGCCTTTTTGAAAAGTAGAATGGTTCAATATTGAAGTTTTCAGCCACTTAACATGACTCACAGCCTCAACATGACCATGGACATTAAAATCATATCATTACACACAGAGCAGTGTACACCCGATTACAGAGTGATAATAAATTTATACACAGTTGACTAAAGTTAATGTTTTAGATAGAGCTACTTC
Organism: Balaenoptera physalus; assembly: GCF_965194825.1. Taxonomy (NCBI): domain Eukaryota; kingdom Metazoa; phylum Chordata; class Mammalia; order Artiodactyla; family Balaenopteridae; genus Balaenoptera; species Balaenoptera physalus. The sequence continues at coordinate 45,448,324 of NC_138891.1, forward strand.
TAACTTCAGTATTTCACCTATAAACAATTTGACATAACCTCAATCATGAGTGGTCACAGGAAAGATTTTTATCCTGTCCATTCATTTTTCCCTTATATTTCTTGGGTCATATACTGGCTCCCCTTGGAATGCTGTCCTCCATGAATTAGCATTTTTAATTTCAAATAGAAAGATGTACTTTCATGCCTTAGATCTTCATAGCTTATGTTTTTCAAACAGATGCTTTATTTTTTGTCCTCCATGATGATTTTTATGGTCCATTATCCTTTGAAAGATGTTGATGTTATTGCCTAATCTATTGTCACTGCATTGTGTTTCTGTTTTTCTCTCTGAACTGCTGTGTCCCTCGAAAATGTGCTCTTTTAGCTTGTAAAATCGCTGACTTTCTTGGGCAGTAAAGCATGTTCCAGAATGAATCTACTCTGAAAATGTCTCCTCACCCATTAGTCTTGATCTGACAGTTCCTAACTTATCCTAGTTTACTCTTTTACTATTCCAATCACATTTTTTTAAGGTCTACAAATATCTCCAGTTCTACTATGTGCAAATCACTTCTTTAGATTTTTTAAAGAAATGGGCATTATGTAAGCAATGAATTTAGAAATTCTTTCATCCAACAATTAAAGCTTTATCAGTGGAAAAAGTCTAATTCTGGCTTCTTTGTATCTTTAGATAAGATTCCATCCTGAGGGACACATCAGCACCGTGCAGATTCCCAACTGCTCAGTCAAATCTGTTATCTCGTCAACAAAAGTCAACTCTCAGCAGAGATGAGCATATGTTTAAGCTAAGGTCACGTACTTTCAGAGGCCACTTTTGTTTGTGTAAATAAGATTTTTTTGTTGTATATTTTTGATCAAATTTTGCAAATGTATGAATGCCAAATTTTGTAAGAGCTTGCAATATTTAATGTAAAGCTGAACCACATGCTACTTATATCTGAATTCAGAGAAATGCTTGTTTGTAGTTGGAGCTAGGTGATTCTGAAATATACTCAGAATTTGTAATTTGTACGATATAGAAATAATATGTGTTGGGACCCTTTCCTAGTATGCACACTCATATTTAAAATTCAAGTTAAATAAAACGTTACGAGACAGGGCCCTCACAAATACTCTGATTTTAATTCTTCCTATCGTATAAGATGTGAATAAATTTATAGGAGACTATTTCAATATTAGATTCTTGTCTAAGAATTATCTACACTTTATTTGTGAATTTGAGCTATAAAATTGTAAATGTAGTATCTATTGAGTGTTTACTATGATCCAGGAAAATTTCTAAGTGCTTAACATGCATTTGCTCATTTAACCATTATGTTATACCCTGTAGTGATTACAATGACTTCACCGATTTATTAATGAGGGAACTGAGACACAGTGAGGTTATTATCATGTACCATGTGTGTTTACACAGGAACAAAATGTGGGAGCCCAGTTTTTAATTCTCATGCTACTGGTTTTAAACACTGAACTGATATATACTGATTCTGGGCAAAATTTTCTGTATATATAAATATATGTGTTTTTTATTTCACCACAGCATGGTGATTTTATACTCTGGGGCCAAGCTGGCAAGATTTGAAAAGAACTGCAATCTACCTATCATGAAATAGTGAGCTAAATTACTTAACCTCTATGCTTAAATTATCTTATCTATAAAACAGGTACAATAATAGAGCTTAAGGCACAGCATTATTGTGGGGATTAAGTGAGTTAATATATGTAAAGTGTTTAAAAGGCATGTATATAGGTATAAGTGCTTACTTATATATATTTTTATACACAAACACTATTTTATGTGACTCTAGTTGTATATTTATAGACAACAGATATATGGACTTAGAACATGTCGAAGTTAAATTAGCATCTTCTGCATTTTCATATCTACCATATATTTTAGGTTAAGCTTAAATTTGCTCTCTCTTTCAGTGTTTATGGTTTAAGGAACATTCTTTGGTATATCTATTAAGAAAAGTTCTGGGCTTCCCTGTTGGCGCAGTGGTTGAGAATCTGCCTGCCAATGCAGGAGACGCGGGTTCAAGCCCTGGTCTGGGAAGATCCCACATGCCGTGGAGCAACTAGGCCTGTGAGCCACAATTACTGAGCCTGCGCGTCTGGAGCCTGTGCTCCGCGGCAAGAGAGGCCGCGATAGTGAAGAGGCCCGCGCACCGTGATGAAGAGTGGCCCCCGCTTGCGGCAACTAGAGAAAGCCCTCGCACAGAAACGAAGACCCAGCACAGCCATATAAATAAATAAATAAATAAAATTAAAATTATAAAAAAAAAAAATTGAAAAAATAAAAAAAAAAAAAAAAAAGGAAAAAGTCCTGCTATCTCTGACTTGGAAGTTTTTGTTGTTGCTAAGGAATGGTAAAAAATGGGTGTTGTCATTAAATTTCACTGGACAGTGAGCAAATCAAGTATTATCTGTGGTTTTGCCAAGCCGGAAACTTTGGAGGTTTATCAGATTGATTTGCTTCTCATATAAGTCTTCTAAAAGGGAAATACGAGAGTAAGCATTGTGATTCAGGATCTTCTGTGTCATCATGATGCGATAAAATAATTAGTGGAATTATAGTTTCTGTAACTCCTGGGTAAACCAAAAGAATCATTGTACAGTGATAGTTCTCAATGTCTTTCTCGTCCTCAAAATAGTGCCATGGGAAAGACATACTTCAGATCACATATGTTCACTGCTCTGTTTGGGAGGTCCTCAAGACCACCCTCAGGTTCAGTGACTCATTAAAGGAATTCGGGGAACTCGGAAAAGCCACTACATTCAAAATTGCATTTTATTAAACAGAAAGAATACAGATTAAAATCATCAAAGGGAAGCAATACATAAGGCAGTGTCTAGGAAGACCAGGAGTGGAGTTATTTGTTGTCCTTCCAAGTAGAGTGTGCCCAGAGTGCTTACTCCCCTTGGCCCCGATATTTGGCATTACTCACCAGGGAAATGCACATGAACCTTGGGGTCCAGGCTTTTTATTAGGAGTTGGTCACTGAGACGTGGCTGACCACTCATGTGGCCAGTCTATGGATAGCAAGGAATCTGTCCTCTAAAGAGAGGTTTTGCCTTTGTTTGTGCTTCTGGGAGGTAACCTCTAAAACTCTTGGAATTTCCTGAGTGCCAAGAGTGCCATTGTTATTGATAGTGGGCCCCTTGGATCACAACTGACAGTTTATGGGGACAAGATGAGTCAGAGTGGGGTCTGGACAGGCAAGAAAGACCAATCATGTGATTAAAGGGCTAGGGCTTTGGGCCATGTGATGTCTACCTGACCTGGGGGAGGTGTTGGCGTGGGCTTTAGATTAAGTTCAGTCACTGGGGCAAATCAAACAATTATGTCTAGGCAATAAAGTCTCAAGAAAAAACTCTTGATACTGAAGCTTGGGTAAGCTTTCTGAGTTGTCAATAATCCATGTGTATTGCCACACTTACCCAGAGAAAGGTGGAAACTCTGCATTTGTAACTCTCCAGGACTTTTCCATTTAGGTCTCTTCCAAATTATTGAATCTGAAGATGGTTTTGAAAAAGCCCCAAACTTACAGTTTGGGTCAGAAGGCTTGGCAGGCTTGGCAGTCTGGAAAACTGTGCCTTTAACTTCAAGTTTGACTAAACTCCTTTGTATTGTAGTTCTCCAGCCCCTCCAGAGGTCAAGTTGATATCACATGGCCCTAGGCCTCTACCATAAATCCCACAGCCAGCTTGGACTATCTAGCACACTCTAAGGTCTCTTGGTAAACAAAGACACTCTAAGTAGGCAGGACATTAAAAGAGCTTAGAAGTTACCTCCCAGGACCTGGTCAAGAGTGAAACCTTTCTTTGAGCAAGGATAAACTTTTACTGCACATCCACCCACTAACATTTTAAAATGTAATTGCTTCTCCCTTTCCTAGTGAAAGGGAGTCCTAGGGAGCTGAATTGTGTCCCCTTCAAAATTAGTATGTTGAAGCCCTAACCCAAAACGTGACTGTATTTGGAGACAGGGCTTTTAAAGAGATAATCAAGGTTAAGTGAAGTCGTAAAGGTGTGGCCCTGATCCCATATGACTGGTGTCCTTATAAGAGGAGAAGGAGACACCAGAGATGACAGGAAGTTGAGAAAAGGCCATGTGAGGATATAATGAGAAGGTGGTCGGTCATCTTCAAGCTAAGGAAAAATTATCCCTGCTAGTAACTTGACCTTGAACTTCTAGCCCCTAAAACTTATAGAAATGTCTGTGGTATTTTGTTATGGCAACCCTAATAATCTACTATACCTACCAAAAATCCACAAAACTCTAAAAGAATAAATATGAAATATTGCTCACCTTTTTGGGAAATACAATTAATCTGTAACTCACACCGGAAAAATAGGTGCAAATATTATAATTATATAAATATGCTAAAATGAATATAATATTTCTACCTACTTGCAGCTCAGGATTCACTATGAGAATCAATATTACCCATTCCCAGTACTGGTGTATTTTTAAAGGGTTCCTTTATCTTTTACCTATGTTTAATTGAAGTAAACTGGGGTGTCATAAAATTGAAATACTCTTTGTGGAGAAGGTCATTACCTTTTTGTTACATTATATATGCATATTTCAACTTTATTTTTGTATGTGCACTTCAATTTATTGTAATAGAAACTATCACATTTTCTGTTTTCCATTTTTTTTAATTGCTAGCAAAACATTTACATTGCTATGCATGCATCCCTGATTTCTTAGTGAGAAGTAGTCATAGTTTCTGCACAGAGTATAACAGACACAAATATCTTGCTTTAGGTTAGAATTTGACCTAAACCATGAAAATTAGTGGTTTCTCTTTACTCAAGTGGCTCTACTCCACTTACTTTGAAATTTTATAGCATGATGAATCAAATTAGTCCTTGTTAGCTATAAAAATCACCAACTTTTAATGATAACAGAAAATGTAAAAGTTCTAACATAAAATTTGCATCTGTTCCATAGGAGCCATGTGCCTTTTATATGCACTATCTCATTTTAACTTCATGACCACTTTTGTTCCCTGTGAATGTTACAATTGCAAAGCTCTAAGGGTGAGGGAGGGGGTTCAACATAGAAACAAATGGAATCACTTACCAGCTGTGTGTTTTCAACGTTCCTTTTTTTCTTAAAATATTCTAATAACTAATATTCTTTACTATATCAAAGAATTTCAGGCTGGTTGTTAGGATCAAGTAAGCATAACTGTGAAATGTTTCTTGTTGCTAGCTTTTCTAATGACAGTAGATCCTTTATACACAATGTTTTGCATGTTGTTTTTCCTCGCTCTGTCTCATTTGCAAGAGATAATACTGAGATTTTAGGCAATACTGTGATGTTTTAACTAGCTGTATGTCTTCTTTTTTAATGTGAATCAAATAGGAATGTTGCTTCTACACGTTGTCCTTTAATTAAACCAGCTGTAAACTACTCACTGGGTTCTATAAGGCATCTTGTCTATACATGTAAAATTAACTGAGCACAGCACGGGTGATCTCTTTATTTTGACTGTCTTAAAAATCGATGAGTGCTGCCACAAGGACAATTTTACAGCAGTGATTCTTATCCTTTGTGAAGACAGCTGTGATGAGGTAGAAACTTTATTTTCCCCCACATTACAGAGGCAGCACAGGAGTGTCTTGGAAAAGTAAATACACCTGTTTGGAAGCTTACATTATATACTGAGTGAACTAACAGAATGTTAAAAACACACTAAGACCTGTATTATCAGTTTGTGGTGTGGTAAAAAAGACTTATAAACTGGGAATCAGAGGAATGGCCTCCGCCACAAGCTGCAGTAACTGAATGCCCTTATCACAAGAGCTGGGTGTGCCCTCACTGGAACAAATGAAGAAGTAGATTGGACAGCACATTTTAACCAGCCTTCAGGATACTAGGTAGGGAAGGAGCATGAAAGCTGGGTGGGACAAATATCTCCTCTTCACCAGTTTACCTCTAGAATAAAAAGCACTTGGGACATTGAGGACATGTAATAAATACGTGTTGAATGAATGAAGTATTTCCAAAGCAAACAGATCTAGGATTCAAATTATGTTTCTGTCTTTAATATACCTTGTGAGTTTGGAAAAAGTTCCTAGCCTATTAAGCATCACTTTCCTCAGCTATAACATTTGCCTCATAGTGATTAATTGAAAATTAACAGTCTAATAGAGAAATATAGATATGGATATAGATACAGAGATATACATTTGAATGTAGATAGCATGGTATAAGCATATAATATATAATTCCTTCTATAATTATATTACACTCTGTGATCCTTTAGATTGAATAAGATAATTAACTTTTACCCATGAATATAAAAATTGAGCAGTTTTTCAACTTCTCGTGACAAATTATGCCTGCACCCTAAGACTATTTAATTTTTCGCGGAACATAGAATTCTATGAATCACCTATATTTAGTTTTTTCAATCAAAAGTCAAATCCGTAATTTGATTTTCAGATTTCATTTTCTCCAGATACGAAATCTTTACCTAAGGGGCTAGGGAAGGTTTTAGAGGATATAAGAATTCAGTGAAGAAAATATATTAAAGATTACTTACGAGAGTTTTCCTTAATGAATTATAAGATGCTGATCTTACAAAATAGAGGAATTCCTGAGTTTTTTAAAGTTGCCTTTTGTGAAATTTCATTTTTCTTTTTTCTTAAAATGTATATATATGTACATATATATGTATAATTCCTATTGGTTTTTTTTGGAATGTTTATAATCCTTGAATGTACTTATAGGTCAAATATTAATAATCTTTGAATGAAATACAGAGTCTAGTATTCATAGTGCTAAGTTTTGTCCTAATGGTTATTCTTTAGGTATATCTTTATATTCTAAGTGCTCCAATCCTTATCACTCTAAAATCTCTGCTCATCTAGTTCAACTTTTGATATTTTAAACAGATTATTACAACTTTTCTTATGTAGACCTATAATCCAGGATAGTTCCCTTGCAAATTGTCCAAAACACTGCCTCCTGGTCTTTTTTTTTTTTTACTTCTAACCGTATTATTAAGCCCCACCCCCCTCCAAATATTTTAGTGCCTCTCTTAACAATCTTCACATGAAAGCACATTAGCACGTTATTTTTTGCAATATAAAAATGCAATCATGTAATAAAAGTATTTTCTTCAAAACAAAGTTTTATATTAAAATATTACATTATTTTTAATATTATGTTTCATTGGGGTAATGATAATAATACGAAGTAGGTAACTGAAAGACCTTATGGTCAAACCACTAATGAGACCTAATGCTGGTTACTAACATTAAGGTAAAAAAAAAAAAAATCTCCCAGCTTTGGGCCTAGCTGATACTTCAAAAAGACCTTTAGCAATAAGACGAATTTCTTTGTTTTCAGTTAGCAGAAATTTAGAATTAACTAAAAAATATAATAAAATTTAATTTATTTACCTATTCTATTTGTAAAATACTTTGTTTTTAAGTATAGTTTAATGACTAAGACTTTATACAAACTTGTAAGTAGACAAGAACTTTATTATTATCTACAGTATTATTATCTACAATTATTATTATCTGTGAAAGACTATTAAATGTTGCCTATGATGGCATAAGTGTGTGATCTAAGCTCGTCACAAAAGCTAGGCTATCAGACTCCCAATCCCTTTGCTCTTTTTACACTGACAAATTATATTTTATTATTTAAATATATTTAAGTCAAAATTAGTGAACATATAATTTAATTGGTTACTTGGTTTAGACACACAGAAGATTGTCTTTTTATGGGAATGTAAAAATAGGCAATGTCTTCATGCTGTTGTTCCTTTAATAGTAGTATTTAGCATAGTATTTAGAACTGATAGATATTAATGGAAAATAATAACAACAGTAATAATGATGATGATAAAAAGACTTCTATAACTTTTGTTTCTTATAAATTACAAACATTTTATCTTTTATTAACTATTAGTTTTATGCAGGCATAATTGTTAAATATTTATGTTTAAATACATTAATAGAGTACTGCAAAAACTATGCTAAAATGAAGTTTTAGCTTTGTCGTTTTATAAACTTTTTTTTTTGCCAAAAAATTTCTATCTAATCTGAGCAGTAATTTTAGATAAGACTAAGTCCTTTTTTTTTTTTTTTTTCAGTTGTGCAGGTAACTGGGTACAGAATCAGATACTTTCAAGCTTTAAGTGCTACGTTCAAAAGGAAACATGTTTTCTCTGAGCATGGGGGTACAATTTTTGCCAATTTAAACTGATGGTTTCCAAATCTATCTTCAGTGGCAACCATTATGAAATTTGTTTTTGACAGATTATTAAAGAGAATTGAAAGACAAATGCAATAGCTTATAGCACCCATTGCGGATTCTTATTAGTAAAATCTTCACTTACAGAGTAAGCAAGGTGCTACATTCTGCTTTCTCACTGTTCTACAGTTCTTTGATGACTATTTTCCATGATATAAACACTGTAGATCCACTCATTTATATGTTGACTTTTGGGGAAGGAAAAGAGAGAAAAACATTACCATTAGGATTACAAAGCTGCCAGTTCAGAGATAGAAATAAACATCTTTCTAACAATGATCATAGCCAGGAGTGATGGAGCAGTATCTCAGAGATAGGCAGTGGGTAGAAATGGACGTGAAGAAATTGTGCAATACAAAGGAAATTTTGGACTAGGTTATCATCCACTAAAAAAAAAAAAAAGGAAAAAGAAAAGAAAAGAAAAAGTAACGTAAGCCCTTGTCAGGCTACATGCATACTCTGTGCCTCTGGTAGAACTGGAACTAACTGAAAATCTCTTCATGAGGGGTCAGTATTTTAAATAATTCCTTCCATTCAACTTTAAAAACATTTATTACCCTAATCAAATTCTTAAGGAAATATGAATCTGTTCTCTGTCTGATCCCATCAATTCTATCCTTTTCACTTGTACTCTCACTTCTAAGAATCGGTGCCTGTGGTACTGCTATTGGAAGCCTTACTTCATTTTCCTTATTTTAGATTTTGGATTGTCATAGTATATTAATATTCTCTTTTTTTTTTTTTTTTTTTTTTTGCCCACTATTGGCTTGATAGTTAAACATTCTGTCAGTGCTTACCTTTCCTTAGAGACTACAAAGTGCATCTTTGTTTTAAATTTCTGAAATCTTCATGCAGAACTTTATTCCACCATTGCTGGTTGTCCTCAGTGAAAGGACTAGTTTTCTGCCATTACATAAAATGGAAATAGTAATTGCATTTGATCATTGTATTGAGAAACCTTATGAAAAAAAAATTGGAAATGTTTCCATAAGTCTGACTTTCTTTTTTTTTTTTAATTAATTAATTTATTTATTTTTGGCTGTGCTGGGTCTTCGTTTCTGCGTGAGAGCTTTCTCCAGTTGTGGTGAGCGGGGGACACTCTTTTTTTTTTTTTTTTTTTAAACATCTTTATTGGAGTATAATTGCTTTACAAAGGTGCTCCAGTTTCTGCTTCAGAACAAAGTGAATCAGTCATACATATAGATGCGTTCCCACATCTCCTCCCTCCTGCGTCTCCCCCGCTCCCACCCTCCCCATCCCACCCCTCCAGGTGGTCACAAAGCACCGAGCTGATCTCCCTGTGCTATGCGGCTGCTTCCCACTAGCTATCTATTTTACATTTGGTAGTGTATACATGTCCATGTCACTCTCTCACCCTGTCACATTTTACCCCTCCCCCTCCCCATATCCTCAAGTCCATTCACTAGTAGGTCTGTGTCTTTATTCCCGTCTTGCCACTAGGTTCTTCATGACTTTTTTTTCCCCTTAGATTCCATATATATGTGTTAGCATACTGTATTTGTTTTTCTCTTTCTGACTTACTTCACTCTGTATGACAGACTCTAACTCCATCCACCTCACTACAAATACCTCCATTTCGTTTCTTTTTATGGCTGAGTAATATCCCATTGTATATATGTGCCACATCTTCTTTATCCATTCATCCGATGATGGACACTTAGGTTGCTTCCATGTCCTGGCTATTGTAAATAGAGCTGCAATGAACATTTTGGTACATGACCCTTTTTGAATTATGGTTTTCTCAGGGTATATGCCCAGTAGTGGGATTGCTGGGTCGTATGGTAGTTCTATTTTTAGTTTTTTAAGGAACCTCCATACTGTTCTCCATAGTGGCTGTATCAATTTACATTCCCACCAACAGTGCAAGAGTGTTCCCTTTCCTCCACACCCTCTCTAGCATTTATTGTTTCTAGATTTTTTGATGATGGCCATTCTGACTGGTGTGAGATGATATCTCATTGTAGTTTTGATTTGCATTTCTCTAATGATTAATGATGTTGAGCATTCTTTCATGTGTCTCTTGGCAATCTGTATATCTTCTTTGGAGAAATGTCTATTTAGGTCTTCTGCCCATTTTTGGATTGGGTTGTTTGTTTTTTTGATATTGAGCTGCATGAGCTGCTTGTAAATCTTGGAGATTAATCCTTTGTCAGTTGCTTCATTTGCAAATATTTTCTCCCATTCTGAGGGTTGTCTTTTCGTCTTTTGTTTATGGTTTCGTTTGCTGTGCAAAAGCTTTTAAGTTTCATTAGGTCCCATTTGTTTATTTGTATTTTTATTTCCATTTCTCTAGGAGCTGGGTCAAAAAGGATCTTGCTGTGATTTATGTTATAGAGTGTTCTGTCTATGTTTTCCTCTAACAGTTTCATAGTGTCTGGCCTTACACTTAGGTCTTTAATCCATTTTGAGTTTATTTTTGTGCATGGTGTCAGGGAGTGTTCTAATTTCATACTTTTACATATAGCTGTCCAGTTTTCCCAGCACCACTATTGAAGAGGCTGTCTTTTCTCCACTGTATATGCTTGCCTCCTTTATCAAAGATAAGGTGACCATATGTGCGTGGGTTTATTTCTGGGCTTTCTATCCTGTTCCACTGATCTATGTTTCTTTTTTGTGCCAGTACCAAACTGTCTTGATTACTGTAGCTTTGTAATATAGTCTGAAGTCCGGCAGCCTGATTCCCCCAGCTCCATTTTTCGTTCTCAAGATTGCTTTGGCTATTCGGGGTCTTTTGTGTTTCCATACAAATTGTGAAATTTTTTGTTCTAGTTCTGTGAAAAATGCCAGTGGTAGTTTGATAGGGATTGCATTGAATCTGTAGATTGCTTTGGGTAGTAGAGTCATTTTCACAATGTTGATTCTTCCAATCCAAGAACATGGTATATCTCTCCATCTATTTGTATCATCTTTAATTTATTTCATCAGTGTCTTATAATTTTCTGCATACAGGTCTTTTGTCTCCTTAGGTAGGTTTATTCCTAGATATTTTATTCTTTTTGTTGCAATGGTAAATGGGAGTGTTTTCTTAATTTCACTTTCAGACTTTTCATCATTAGTATATAGGAATGCAAGAGATTTCTGTGCATTAATTTTGTGTCCTGCTACTTTACCAAATTCATTGATTAGCTCTAGTAGTTTTCTGGTAGCATCTTTAGGATTCTCTATGTATAGTATCATGTCATCTGCAAACAGTGACAGCTTTACTTCTTCTTTTCCGATTTGGATTCCTTTTATTTCTTTTTCTTCTCTGATTGCTGTGGCTAACACTTCCAAAACTATGTTGAATAATAGTGGTGAGAGTGGGCAACCTTGTCTTGTTCCTCATCTTAGTGGAAATGGTTTCAGTTTTTCACCATTGAGGACAATGTTGGCTGTGGGTTTGTCATATATGACCTTTATTATGTTGAGGAAAGTTTCCTCTATGCCTACTTTCTGCAGGGCTTTTATCATAAATGGGTGTTGAAATTTTTCAAAAGCTTTCTCTGCATCTATTGAGATGATCATATGGTTTTTCTCCTTCAGTTTGTTAATATGATGTATCATGTTGATTGATTTGCGTATATTGAAGAATCCTTGCATTCCTGGGATAAACCCCACTTGATCATGGTGTATGATCCTTTTAATATGCTGTTGGATTCTGTTTGCTAGCATTTTGTTGAGGATTTTTGCATCTATGTTCATCAGTGATATTGGCCTGTAGTTTTCTTTCTTTGTGACATCTTTGTCTGGTTTTGGTATCAGGGTGATGGTGGCCTCGTAGAATGAGTTTGGGAGTGTTCCTCCCTCTGCAATATTTTGGAAGAGTTTGAGAAGGATAGGTGTTAGCTCTTCTCTAAATGTCCGATAGAATTCGCCTGTGAAGCCATCTGGTCCTGGGCTTTTGTTTGTTGGAAGATTTTTAATCACAGTTTCAATTTCAGTGCTTGTGATTGGTCTGTTCATATTTTCTATTTCTTCCTGGTTCAGTCTCGGCAGGTTGTGCATTTCTAAGTATCTGTCCATTTCTTCCAGATTGTCCATTTTATTGACATAGAGTTGCTTGTAGTAATCTCTCATGATCGTTTGTATTTCTGCAGTGTCAGTGGTTATTTCTCCTTTTTCATTTCTAAGTCTATTGATTTGAGTCTTCTTCCTTTTTCTCTTGATGAGTCCGGCTAATGGTTTATCAATTTTGTTTATCTTCTCAAAGAACCAGCTTTTAGTTTTATTGATCTTTGCTATTGTCTTCTTCATTTCTTTTTCATTTATTTCTGATCTGATCTTTATGATTTCTTTCCTTCTGCTAGCTTTGGGGTTTTTTTGTTCTTCTTTCTCTAATTGCTTTAGGTGCAAGGTTAGGTTGTTTATTAGAGATGTTTTCTGTTTCTTGAGGTAGGCTTGTATTGCTATAAACTTCCGTCTTAGAACTGCTTTTGCTGCATCCCATAGGTTTTGGGTCTTCGTGTCTCCATTGTCATTTGTTTCTAGGTATGTTTTGATTTCCCCTTTGATTTCTTCAGTGATCACTTCGTTATTAAGTAGTGTATTGTGTAGCCTCCATGTGTTTGTATTTTTTACAGATCTTTTCCTGTAATTGATATCTAGTCTCATAGCGTTGTAGTTGGAAAAGATACTTGATACAATTTCAATTTTCTTAAATTTACCAAGGCTTGATTTGTGACCCAAGATATGATCTATCCTGGAGAATGTTCCAAGAGCACTTGAGAAAAATGTGTATTCTGTTGTTTTGGGGTGGAATGTCCTATAAATATCAATTGAGTCCATTTTGTTTAATGTATCATTTAAAGCTTGTGTTTCCTTATTTACTTTCATTTTGGATGATGTGTCCATTGGTGAAAGTGGGGTGTTAGAGTTCCCTACTATGATTGTGTTAGTGTTGATTTCCCCTTTTATGGCTGTTCGTATTTGCCTTATGTATTGAGGTGCTCCTATGTTGGGTGCATAAATATTTACAATTGTTATACCTTCCTCTTGGATCTATCCCTTGATCATTATATAGTGTCCTTCTTTGTCTCTTGTAATAGTCTTTATTTTAAAGTCTATTTTGTCTGATATGAGAATTGCTACTCCAGCTTTCTTTTGATTTCCATTTGCATGGAATATCTTTTTCCAGACCCTCACCTCCAGTGTGTATTTTTCTCTAGGTCTGAAGTGGGTCTATTGTAGACAACATATATATGGGTCTTGTTTTTGTATCCATTCAGCCAGCCTGTGTCTTTTGGTGTGAGCATTTAATCCATTTACATTTAAGGTAATTATTGATATGTATGTTCCTATCCCCATTTTCTTAAATGTTTTGGGTTTGTTATTGTAGGTGTTTTCCTTCTCTTGTGTTTCTTGCCTAGAGAAGTTCCTTTAGCATTTGTTGTAAAGCTGGTTTGGTGGTGCTGAACTCTCTCAGCTTTTGCTTGTCTGTAAAGTTTTTAACTTCTCCATCAAATCTGAATGAGATCCTTGCTGGGTAGAGTAATCTTGGTTGTAGGTTTTTCTCCTTCATCACTTTAAGTATATCCTGCCACTCCCTTCTGGCTTGCAGAGTTTCTGCTGAAAGATCAGATGTTAACCTTATGGGGATTCCCTTGTGTGTTATTTGTTGTTTTTCCCTTGCTGCTTTTAATATGTTTTCTTTATATTCAATTTTTGATAATTTGATTAATATGTGTCTTGGCATGTTTCTCCTTGGATTTGTCCTGTATGGGACTCTCTGTGCTTCCTGGACTTGATTAACTATTTCCTTTCCCATATTAGGGAAGTTTTCAACTATAATCTCTTCAAATATTTTCTCAGTCCCTTTCTTTTTCTCTTCTTCTTCTGGGACCCCTATAATTCGAATGTTGGTGCGTTTAATGTTGTCCCAGAGGCCTCTGAGACTGTCCTCAGTTCTTTTCATTCTTTTTTCTTTATTCTGCTCTGCAGTAGTTATTTCCACCATTTTATCTTCCAGGTCACTTATCCATTCTTCTGCCTCAGTTATTCTGCTATTGATCCCGTCTAGAGTATTTTTAATTTCATTTATTGTGTTTTTCAGCATTGCTTGGTTCCTCTTTAGTTCTTCTACATCCTTGTTAAATGTTTCTTGCATTTTGTCTATTCTATTTCCAAGATTTTGGATCATCTTTACTATCATTATTCTGAATTCTTTTTCAGGTAGACTGCCTATTTCCTCTTCATTTGTTAGGTCTGGTGTGTTTTGACCCTGCTCCTTCACCTGCTGTGTGGTTTTTTGTCTTCTCATTTTGCTTATCTTACTGTGTTTGGGGTCTCCTTTTCACAGGCTGCAGGTTCGTAGTTCCCGTTGTTTTTGGTATCTGTCCCCAGTGGCTAAGGTTGTTTCAGTGGGTTGTGTAGGCTTCCTGGTGGAGGGGACTAGTGCCTGTGTTCTGGTGGATGAGGTTGGATCTTGTCTTTCTGGTGGGCACGTCCACGTCTGGTGGTGTGTTTTGGGGTGCCTGTGGCCTTATTATGATTTTAGGCAGCCTCTCTGCTAATGGATGGGGCTGTGTTCTTGTCTTGCTAGTTGTTTGGCATAGGGTGTCCAGCACTGTAGCTTGCTGGTCATTGAGTGAAGCTGGGTCTTGATGTTGAGATAGAGATCTCTGAGAGATTTTCGGCATTTGGTACTACGTGGAGCTGGAAGGTCTCTTGTGGACCAGTGTCCTGAAGTTGGCTCTCCCACCTCAGAGGCACAGCCTTGATGCCTGGCTTCAGCACCAAGAGCCTTTCATCCACCTGGCTTGGAATAAAAGGGAGTAGAAATAGAAAGAAACAAAGAAAGAAAGAAAGAGGATAAAATAAAATAAAATAAAATAAAGCTATTTTAATAAAAAATAAGAAAAATATTATTAAGAAAAATTTTTTTTAAAAAAAGAATTTTTTAATTTTTTAATATAAATTTATTAATTTTTTATAATAAAAAATAAGAAAAAAATGATTAAGAAAAAAATTTAATGAGAAAATTTTTAAAAATTTTTTAAAATAAAAAATATGAAAAACTTATTAAGAAAAATTTTTTTTTAATTTTTAAAAATAGAAAATAAGGAAAAAATTATTGAGAAAACATTTATTAAGAAAAAAAAATTTTTAAGTAAAAAAAAAAGAAAAAATACGGACGGACCGAACCCTAGGACAAATGGTGAAAGCAAAGCTATACAGACAAAATCTTACCCAGAAGCATACATATATACACTCACAAAAAGAGGAAAAGTGGAAAATTTAATATATCCTGCTCCCAAAGTCCACCTCCTGAATTTGGGATGATTCGTTGTCTATTCAGGTATTCAACAGATGCAGGTACATCAAGTTGTTTGTGGAGTTTTAATCCGCTGCTTCTGAGGCTGCTGGGAGAAATTTCCCTTTCTCTTCTTTGTTTGTATAGCTCCCGGGGTTCAGCTTTGGATTTGGACCCGCCTCTGCATGTAGGTTGTTTGAGGGTGTCTGTTCTTCGCTCACACAGGACGGGGTTAAAGGAGCAGCCGCTTCGGGGGCTCTGGCTCACTCAGGCCGGGGGGAGGGAGCGGTACGGAGGAGGCGGGGCGAGCCTGCGGCGTCAGAGGCCGGCGTGACGTTGCAACAGCCCGAGGCGCGCTGTGCGTTCTCCCGGGGAAGTTGTCCCCGGATCACGGGAGCCTGGTCGTGGCGGGCTGCACTGGCTCCCGGCAGGGGAGGTGTGGAGAATGACCTGTGCTCACACACAGGCTTCTTGGTGGTGGCAGCAGCAGCCTTAGCGCCTCATGCCCGTCTCTGGGGTCCAAGCTAATGGCCGCGGCTCGCGCCTGTTTCTGGAGCTCGTTTAGGCGGCGCTCTGAATCCCCTCTCCTCGCGCACCAGGAAACAAAGAGGCAAGAAAAAGTCTCTTGCCTGTTTGGCAGCTGCAGACTTTTTCCCGGACTCCCTCCTGGCTAGCTGTGGTGCGCTAACCCCTTCAGGCTGTGTTCACGCCGACAACCCCAGTCCTCTCCCTGCGATCCGACTGAAGCTGAGCCTCAGCTCCCAGCCCCGCCCGCCCCAGCGGGTGAGCAGACAAGCCTCTCCGTCTGGTGAGTGCTGCTCAGCACTGAGCCTCTGTGCGGGAATCTCTCCGCTTTGCCCTCCGCACCCCTGTGGCTGCGCTCTCCTCCGTGGCTCCTAAGCTTCCCCCCTCTGCCACCCGCAGTCTCCTCCCGCGAACAGCCTTCCTAGTGTGTGGAAACCTTTCCTCCTTCACAGCTCCCTCCCACTTGTGAAGGTCCCGTCCCTATTCTTTTGTCTCTGTTTTTACTTTTTTCTTTTGCCCTACCCAAGTACCTGGGGAGTTTCTTGCCTTTTGGGAGGTCTGACGTCTTCTGCCAGCGTTCAGTGGGTGTTCTGTAGGAGCAGTTCCACGTGTAGATGTATTTCTAATATATCTGTGGGAAGGAAGGTGATCTCCGTGTCTTACTCTTCCGCCATCTTGCCCAGACACCCTGGGGGGGGCCACTCTTCATCGCGGTGCGCGGGCCTATCACTGTCACGGCCTCTCCTGTTGCGGAGTACAGGCTCCAGACGCACAGGCTCAGTAGTTGTGGCTCACGGGCCTAGTTGCTCTGCGGCATGTGGGATCTTCCCAGACCAGGGCTCGAATCCGTGTCCCCTCCACTGGCAGGCAGATTCCCAACCACTGCGCCACCAGGGAAGCCCCTAAGTCTGACTTTCTAACTAAAAAAAAAGTCACCTGTAAAACTCTAATAACTTATATTTAAAAAAAATTAAATGGAAGTCTCTAATCTGTATAAACTTCTTACAAAATAAAAATTTCAGTTGATTTTTATTTTCTCAAAATTATGGAAATGCTAATTATCTACTTTGTTTGTGAGACCAACTGATTTAAAGCCATGGACGCTAAAGTTTACTTGCTTAAATTCAATAAAATTGTTAAATAATTTATGGATCAGATTGAAAATTAAGTATTATGATTTAATAAACACAGACAACACTATGATTCTTCCATCTAGATCTATGCTTCTTTGTGAACCAACTTTTGCAGCTAAAGAAATTCCAAATAATAAAATAAAATAACTTCAATTCATGGTACTACAAAGTGATGAAGCAAAATTTTCAAAAATGTTAAAGGGTAATTTTCAGAAAAAGTAAAATTGTGGTTCCAATACAGATATAAAAATGAGGAATTTATTTTACTCATATGATATCAAGAGACCAGGCAGATTTTTTTGTTTGTTTGTTTGTTTGTTTTTAACATCTTTATTGGAGTATAATTGCTTTACAATGGTGTGTTAGTTTCTGCTAAAGTGAATCAGCTATACATATACGTACATCCCCATGTCTCCTCCCTCTTGTATCTCCCTCCCATCCTCCCTATCCCATCCCTCTAGATGGACACAAAGCACGGAGCTGATCTCCCTGTGCTATGCGGTTGCTTCCCACTAGCTATCTATTTTATATTTGGTAGTGTATATATGTCCACAGGCAGATGTTTGAACCAATTCAAAAGAAAAGCCAAAACAGCACATATTTATATATTTGGTTGGCCAAAATGTTCGTTCGGTTGGTGAATACATTGTTCAGTAAAATTCTTGGTGAAAATGAAAAATGTCTCATTTTTACTTAAAACCAAACGAACTTTTTGGCCAACCCAATAAAATAAAGGAATTTTGGGTGAATTGCAAATGGAGACAAAACTGATTTTCCACCGGGGAGCTGGGAGGGAGGTAGACACAGTTAAGTTAGTATCACACAGGACAGTGTTGCAAAGATAATGAACAGAGCTATAATCTGATTAATCCACACTGTATGCTATAGAAAATGTATAATTTTCCATTGAAAAGCAATTTTTTTCAACAAAATTAATTTGGTTGAAAAATCACAACATAACACAAAATATAAGCACATATATAGATTCATAACACTCACAAAAATATAAGCACATATATAGATTCACAAGTCCTTTTTCACTAAGAGTTTTCAGTAACCATAACCCAAACCATGCTCTATTTTGATATTGGGGAATAGATGTTCAGCTTTAGCTTTAAGGTGGTATTAATGTAATGTTACCAAGAAATTCTAGGATCAGGACTATTTTCAGATGAAATTCCAGAGTTTCTCAAAGTCTGGTAAATCAGTTGCATCAAAATTTTCTAAGGTACCAGTAAAACACAAATTTCTGAGTCCCACCTCTGATCTATTGAATCGGAATCTCTGGCATTGGCACCTGGGGATTTACGTACATAAAACGGTTTGTAGGCAATTCTTAGGCCCAAGAAAGTTTTGGGGCCCCAGTCTTAGAAAATTGCTCAAGCCTCTAAAGTGACTTATTTTCACCCTGAGCTTCAGGTCTATTTCATCAAATGTTGCCTTGTTGGGCCAGCTTAGCATTTTTGAGGTAGATGTTGATGGGGATAACTTACGTGATCATTTGAACAAATGTAAATTTAGTCTGGCTCACTTTTAAAAATCCAGTTTTTCTTTTCCCTCTTTTAAAATGTGTTTCAATTTTGCTTCCTGATAACCAGTTATTATTCAAGTTAATTTTGATCTTGTTTAAAGAAAGGCCTTGTTGAACTTATTCTTATTGTGTCTTATTGAAATTTAAAAAACAAAGTTTGAATTTTAATACGTTATACCATTGAAATCCAACAGATCTCTGGCACACTTTAGAACTGCAATATAGAGAGCAGCCAAGATGGCGGAGCAGAAAGACCCTCAGCTCACCTCCTCTCATAAGCACACCCAAATTACAACTATCTATCTGCAGAACAACTGTTAGGGAACCGTTGACCGAAACTGCTTACCAAGGCAGTGTTTTGTCAGGCTCGATAATAACCGCGTGCCTGAGATGACTCACAACAGGAGGCCCCCACCCGATAAGGAGTGCGGTACTGCTGGTGCTGCTGCTGAAAACTAACCCTGAGAATTTGGAAGGGGCCAAAAGGAGTGAGAGATGCCAGTGCCTAATATGGGCCAACCTCCCAGAAACCCTCACACTAGAATCCATCTTGGCTAAAGGATGCACGGGCCACCAGGAAGCACCCTGAGTCAGACCAAATGTGTGCACCAGGAAGACGATTGGCCAGAGACAACGCAGAAAGCTAACCCCACTACCGTAAAACCTGAGACTGGGAGCCATGGCAGAACAGTTCTCCCAGGTTCCCTTACCCTGCTGCTCTCCACCCTGGCACCCCTTCCAATAAAACCTTTTGCTTTGTCAACAGATGCAATTCATTTCCGAGTGTTAGACAAGAGCCCACTCTTGGGCCCCGGAAGGTGTCCCCCTTCTGGTAACACAGCCATAGATGAAAAAGACTGGAACCTACCAGAAAAGATCTTCTATGACTAAAGACATAAAGAAGGAACCACAACGAGACAGGTAAGAGGAGCAGACTCATGATATAATCAAATTCCATAACCCCGGGTGGGCCATCCACAAACCGGAGAATAATTATATTGCAGAGGTTCTCTCACAGGAGTGAGAGCTCTGAGCCCTATGTCAGGCTCCCCAGCCCAGGGTCTGGCACCAGGAAGATGAGGCCCCGAGCATTTGGTTTTGAAGGCCAGTGGGGCTTAACTGCAGGAGCCCCACAGGACTGCGGGAAATAGAGACTTCACTCTTAAAAGGTACAAAATCCCACGCATGCCAGGACCAAGGGCAGAGGTAGTAATTTGATGGGAGCCTGGACCAGATCTACGTGCTGGTCTTGGAGAGTCTCCTGGAGAGGCCAGTGGGGGTTGTGGGGGGCTGCAGCTCACCCTGGGGACATATACACTGGTGGCAGACACACTTGGAAACATTCAGAGGCATGAACAGTGTGCCAAGACCTGGCTCCACCCGACAGCCTGCAGGCACTAGTGCTAGAGACAGTTTTGTTTGTTATAACTAGGGCACTGGGGGCAGTGGGATGTGTGCTATTGGTCCCTAGTGAGCAGAGGCCAAGGATCCTACTAAACATTCTATGGTGCAGAGAATGGCCCTGCACAACAGAGACTTATTCTGTCTAAAATGTCAATTATGCCACTATTGAGAAACCCTGGTTTACTCATAGTATAATATTATAATGATACTAATAAAACCTACATCATAAGATTAGACTTAGTTATATACAATACATAGTGTACAGAAAGGCATTCCATAATGGTGCTTATAATCATTATTGGAAGCAATGGATACCCACAGGGCTTTTATGCCTCCCCAGAAGGCCCTGGCTTGATAGGTACATATATACCCATTACAAGTAAGTGTAAATGTTACTGTCATTTCTCTTGTGAGAAAAGTGAGACTGGAAGTGTTCTGTGACTTGGCCAAATCACAAAGCAATTACAGTTGACCCTTGGCAACTTTGGGGCTAGGGGTGCTGACTGCCTGTATAGTGGAAAATCCCTCAAAACTTTATAGTCAGCCCTCCATATAAGTGGGTTCAACCAACTATGGATTGTGTAAGTACTACTGTAGTATGTATTGAAAAAATCTGCAAATAAGTGAACCCGCACAGTTCAAACCCATGTTCAAGGGTCAACTGTAAATGTTTGAGCCAAGATTGACTTTTCTGTTTTTATTTTTTAATCCAAAACATCATGTTTATTCAATCTTTACAAATTTTGCAATAGCCTAATATAACTTATAGATAATAATTAGCCCACTGTATCAAGAGTGATGGTATTAGCATTGTTTTCTCAAGTCAGAATTTGTTTTATGTTGTTTCTCTAAATATTTCAGTGTTACAACTTATATCTTGAACTAAATTATACTCTTAGGTTTTAACCAATGAGATGAATGCAAAATATTATTTTCTGCTATTTTGTTTTTGTTTGTTTTTAAGTGATGTAAATGAAACTAGCTGTTGAATATATATATATATATTCATCCCTAGGCATAACATATATGTGTGTGTGTACATATATATATATGTACACACACACATATACATATCTATATCACACCTAAGTGAGTATAAACTTTTTCCCACATTTTTACTCATTTTAGAATGTCTTTGGTCTTTCACAGGAATATTACGCTTGTTCTCCTCTAACACATAAACTTGGTCAGAAAAGGCATGAGTCACCCTGAATACATTTATTTGTTTAATTTAAAAGGGTTTTAAATTTTGAAATCTCAATGCATCTCACTTCAATGCCCAACCCTTTGTCTTATAAACAAAACAAGGACTTGAATGATCACATTCTCAACAGATGCAGAGCGAAATTATAGTGAACGAGGTTACTCTAAATAAGGATTAGGTGTTGTACCAACCATCTGTTAAAACATTCCTCATTTTAATATTCATAACTCCTATGAATGTGTTTGCAATGTCAAAGAATTTAAAAACATAAGCCAGGGGCTTCCCTGATGGCACAGTGGTTAAGAATCTGCCTGACAATGCAGGGGACACGGGTTTGAGCCCTGGTCCGGGAAGATCCCACATGCCACAGAGCAACTAAGCCCCTGAGCCACAACTACTGAGTCTGTGCTCTAGATCCTGCGAGCCACAGCTACTGAAGCCCGCGAGCCGCAACTACTGAAGCCTGTGCGCCTAGTGCCTGTTCTCCACAACAAGGGAAGCCACTGCAATGAGAAGCCCACGCACCACAAAGAGGAGTAACCCCTGCTCGCCACAACTAGAGGAAGTCTGCTCGCAGCACCGAAGACCCAATGCAGCCAAAAATAAAATAAATAAAATAAAATAAATTTTAAAAAAATACCAAAACTAGAGGGTGTGCTGTGCCCACTGGTCCTCCACTAAAAAACAATAAAAATAAAAAATAAAAACATAAGCCATTGCCAGACAAAAGAATTCCACTTTAAAAAACACATGGAATTATGATTATTTCTATAATTTTAAAAACATTGTTTTCAAAGGTCAAACTTCATGATAAAATTCAATCGAATTAAATTATTAAGTTTTTAAAAAATGTAGAATTATAGATTAACACAGTTTCTCTGGGCCTTTAGTTTCTTGTATTCTCAACGTCTTTGGAAAAAGGAAATTAGGGGAGTAGGAAAGGTGTGTATCAAAAATCATAAATAATAAATAGTTATTTTCCTTTTTAAAAAGAAGCAAATATTATAAGAATCACCTATTTTTTATAAAATTTTCACAATTAAAATATTCTTCACAGTTAAAACAAAATGATCAAGAATTTCCCCTTAATCAGAAGTTAAAATCTGATATGTGACATATATGTACAGTTTTGAAAAATAGAATACATCAGACTGAAGAAACCAGACCAAAAATGGATTATTCCTTGAAATTTATAACTTTGAAACTTTATAAGATTTTCAAAAATTATGCTAAATTTTGCACATGGTATTCTTTGACACATATCTCCCTTGAGTTAAAAACTATTTCAAACTTGTACGAATTACTTTTTTACACTTACAGAGAAGGTCACGTTGGAAACCTTCATAAAAATCTCAAGTCAATAAGCAAGTTTCTATGTATAATTCATTTTTTGGTTTCTTATATTCTTTTGCTTTATCTGGGTCTTAAACATTTCAAATGATACTGTATAAGCCATGATAAAATGAGTATTCAGAACTGTAAAAGTAAGAATATTTGTGATCCAAGATTTGTAAGATAATAGGAAGTTCAACTGTTAATATAGTGACATCATCATCTCAGTTACAGAATCTAGAACAAAAGCTGTTAGCTGAAGAAAAGAAAGAAAACTTTTGGCTAAGAGAATGTTTCTGCATGAAAACTACCATTTTTAAGCCATTGTTAAATAATATGTATTATATTCAGTTTTTTAGTGAATATTTCATTAATTTAATATAACACACACTGTATAGTAAATTAAAAATTTAGAAATGTAAAATTAATATACTAGCCTTGGAAGTCAGCTAAAGAGTCATAAACTAAGGAAATTAGTAGTCTGAAAAGCAAGCTGCTCTTATCCTGGCATACTGACATGTCTAATTGCCATTGGAAAGATTATTTAAAAAGAATTTAAAGTCTCATTTTCACAAGATGTTACTCTTGAACCCTAACAAATTCATTTTTAAGTAAAAACATTTACACAAATATGTGTACTTCAATAATTTATTTTTAAAACATCTATGATCTAGTGCAATTTTGACTAATCTGGGCAAGTACACCTATATAAACCTATGATTTAAAATATTTAAATTTAAAATTTCTGAGAACATACTTACTGAGTTCTAAAAGAATAAAGATTTTTAGAAACACTGACCTTGGGTATTGGGCCACCATATATTAGCAATAACAAAATTTAAATCATTTGTATATTGCTCTATTTTTTCTAGTTGTATTACTAAGAATATCTTCTGTGTTTACATAGAGTAAGTGGTTAAAATATATTTGCCAAAATTTTTATATTATAATTTTCCTTTTATTACGAATTTACTTGAAGTCAATAGAAGATTTTGGCAAGTAAAGAGTTGCTTTTGTTGGTAAATCCATTGGTACCATAAAATGTAATCAGTGTTCCCTAGATGCTAAGTAAATCGTGGAACCTTAGGGAAGCAGTGTGGATTCTTAAAGTTAATGATAAAATGTGTTTAAGTTTAATCACTTTACTTACATAGTCATCGATTTCCTTTGACACCCTTGTCTAGTATGCCACACTTGACAACAATTTTCCATCATTACCCAATCAGAATTCAAGTACAGACCCAAGAGCAGGGAGAAAAATGCTCCCACCTAGTTCTGGTTTTCTCAATATTCTTGATTCCTTTTTACTGAAAACCTTTTGGAGCAATTTCATGACCATTGATTGACTTACTGCATCATATTTTGCTTGCAGGGTATATTTTCCCTGATCATAGTTTAGTCTGATATGAAGTCATACCATTTGGCATTTTAATGCAGGCAACATAAGCATCAGTTCTAAAGGAGACAGTAAGCAACTGTAATGACAATAGTCATCAAATTACACATCCAGCAGATTTTCTGTGCAATTCATGCTATTGGTGAAAACACATCATGGCCCTAGTCCTTGTAGGGTTTATAATAAAACAGGGAAAACAAAAGGCTCTGCTCTAGCAATTATTTAAAAGTAAGTGCTAAATTATGTGGCACTCATTATAAACATGCATGCAGGCCCAGGAAACTATCTCTTAATATTGGCTGGACTGGTATACTAAAGCAAAAAGAGCAATTAGCACTCAACAAAAATTCACCTTTTGTAATGGAATAACCATACAAGTGACGAAGGTTCAGTGAGAAAAGGCCAGTCTTGTAGGATGAGTCAGAGTTGAGTAGACCTGAGTTTTAAGGGTGGTAAGTAATTCCTGGAGAGTTAGGATTTTCTACTTCATGGAGGGTGTTAAAAGTTTATCCTGTTTGAAAAAACTGTCTGAAACTTGTAAATAAGGCCATAAAATATGGGTGACATATCATATAGGACAAGAGGTCACACAAAGATTATCTAGGGCCATGCTGTCCAATAAGATAGGAGGAGCTACATGTGGCTATTGTGCACTTGAATTATGACTTGTCTGAGATAAGATGAGCTGTTAGTTAAAAAACAAACCTGGTTCCAAAGACTTAGTATGAAAAAAATTCAAAATATCTTCTTATTTTTTTACAGTGATTAGATGTTTGAAATGACAATATTGGGTTAAACAAAATGTGCTACTAAAATTAATTTTATCTCTTTATTTTTAATAAGTCTATTAAAAATAAAAATTATGTGTAGCCTGAAATATTTCTATTGCACTGTGCCAGTCTAGGGGAATGTACTTGTTCATGTCATTAGTTATTATTGATTAAAGATTCTAGGCTTTTTGAAGTTACTTGCTAACCTGTACATATTTGTCTAACAGAGATGTAAACAATTTCAGTTCAATGGAGCAGATAACCTTAAAGAGATAAGATATGGCCTTGTAGATATTAAATTATTTCATATGTAACTCAGAAATTATACAGACAACAACATTTCTTTGTTGTCTGTATAACCTAGCTTCTCAGATGCTCTTTGAACCAGTCATGACATCTTACTAATTTCCTCATTAATTAATGAGTTTAACAAAATTTTTTACATTTGCTTAAAAGTTGTAAGGTTACCTTTGATAACCACACTTTACAAAAAAGAGAAAGCCAAATTTGTTGAAGTCGGGAATAAAAACCCTTTGTACAATATGGGAGAGTATTTAACAGACCTGCATTACTAACTGGGTCCTGGTATATGCTACTTAACCTTGTAGGTTGCTTAACTTCACTGAGCTGCTAAAAATGTCTCTGTAAGTTACAATAATGATACTTAGTTCAAAAGGTTGGACTTAAATATGATAACGTAGTTTTGTTTTTACATTTTTTATATTGAGTTATGGTTGATGTACAATATTATGTAAATTACAGGTGTACAACATAGTGATTCACAACTTTTAAAAGTTATACTCCATTTGTAGCTATTATAAAATGTTAGCTATATTCCCTATATCTTCCTTATGCATTTATCTGTTGATAAACACATAGTTTGCTTCCATATCTCGGCAATGGTAAATAATGCTGCTATGAACATTGAAGTGCATGTATCTATTCAAATTGCTGCTTTGTTTTTGGGTTTTTTTTTTTTTTTTCCTTTTTTTCAGATATATACCTAGGAGTGGAATTGCTGCATCTTATGGTAGTTCTATTTTTAGTTTTTTGAGAAACCTCCATACTTTTTTCCACAGTGGCAGTGCCAATTTATATTCCCACCAACCGTGTATGAGGGTTCCCTTTTCTCCACATCCTTGCCAACGTTTGTTATTTGGGTACTTTTCTTTTCTTTTTCTTTTACTTCTTTTTTTTTTTTGACCACACCATGCAGCTTGTGGGATCTTAGTTCCCTGACCAAGGATTGAACCCAGGCCCTCGAGAGTGAAAACACAGAGTCCTAACCATTGAACTACTAGGGAATTCCCTTGTGTTCTTTTTGATATTAGCCGTTCTGACAGGTGTGAGGTGATATCTCATTATGGTTTTAATTTGCATTTCTCTGATGATTAGGGATGTTGAGCATATTTTCGTGTGCCTGTTGGCCATCTGTATGTCTTCTTTGGAAAAAATGTCTATTCAGGACTTCTGCCCATTTTTTAATTGGGTTGTTTGCTTTCTTGATGATGAGTTGTACAAGCTGTTTATACAATTTGGATATTAACCCCCTATCGATCATATTATTTGCAAATCTTTTCTCCCATTTGGTAGGTTATTTTTTCATTTTGTTGATGGTTTTCTTTGTTGTGCAAAAGCTTTTAAGTTCAGTTAGGTACCATTTATTTATTTTTGCTTTCATTTCCTTTGTTTTAGGAGACAGATCCAAAAAGAATATTGCTATGATTTATGCCAAAAAGTGTCCCACCTTTGTTTTCTCCTAGGAATTTTATGGTTTCCAGGCTTACATGTAGGTCTTTAATCCATTTTGAGTTTATTTGTGTATATGCTGTTAGCAAATGTTCTAATTTCATTCTTTAACATGTAGATGTCCAGTTTTCCCAGCACCATTTATTGAAGAGATTATCTTTTCTCCATTTTATATTCTTGCCTTGTTTGTCATAGATTAACTGACCATAAGCACATGGGTTTATTTCTGGGCTCTCTATTCTGTTCCATTGATATATGTATCTGTTTTTGTGGCGGTACCATACTGTTTTGTTGTTGTTTTAGTACCATACTGTTTTGATTACTGTAGCTTTAAAGTAGAGTCTGAAGTCAGGAAGCATGATTCCTCCAGCTCTGTTCTTCTTTCTCAAGATTGTTTTATCTATTCAGAGTCTTTTGTCTTTCCATTATTCCATTAAATATGATAATGTACTCTAAATGTCCACCACAGTGTATGAAATATAATGATTCGGTAAATGGCATATTTTATTGTTATATATGATTAATATTTTTTGAATAAATGAACAAGCCAGTAAAATAGTCTTGTATAAAGTGCTTTTTTTTTTTTTTTTTTAATGATGCCTGCAGAATAGTTAAGAGAGTAAAAAAGGTAGTATTGTGAAAAGCAATTTGTAAAGTATAGGATGCAGTGGACCTAGGCAATTGGTGACAACAGTAAAAAGAAAAATGGAAGGATGAATTCATTAGAAAGAAGTAGCAATATTTGGTGACATATTAAAAGTAAGGAAGAACAAACATAAAGAATAGTGATGCCATTTACAGAATCATAGAATTGTTGTGTGGAAGGTAGTTTGCTGAGAAGTATTCCTAAATTTTTCTTGTGTTGTCTTTGAAGTAGAAGGACATATACATGATGATTTTTACAATATTCTAGAAATTCCTGTGAAAAAGATAAGTGGGAACTTAGAGCAGTTGGGTTTCTTGGAGGTCATTCACAATGGATGTAATAAAGCTATGAATGTGTGATCTCAGAAAGAGTGAGTGTAGAGAGATGGGAGACTAGGGCCTCAGGAATTCACATGAAAAGGAACAATGATTGAAGCCAGAAAAGGATACACTATAGAGATATTGGGGGGGGAAAGTGCAGAATTACTACTTTGGAGTTTTACTTGTCATTCTTTATTAAAATAATATGATTAGTTTCCATTTGCCATTATTTCTAAAATCTGAAATATCTAACTTGTGTGTTTTAAAATTAATTCAGTCTTCCTTACATAAAAATAAATGCAGCTAGGTCATAAATTTGAAACTAACAATGCATGGGCACACAAGCTTCTGAAATCATGAATTGTCTATTAACCACAGTAGAAGTTTTCAAACCTATTTTGACATAATTTTCATATTTTAAAATTTAGGTAAAAATTGATTGTTTGCCTGTGTTTGAAATTTTTAGCTTTTCTTAAAATGGATTTTTACACTCAATTTTATTATTATAACAAAATAAAATAAATTCAGATAAGATATTGATGTCAAATTAGCCTAATATTTGAAATCTATCAATTCATAAGCCTAATATTCATAACACATTAATGTTTTCACATATAGACTGAAACAAAAAATCTATCATACAAAGCTCAAGGTTAAGCATCTTAGCCATTAGGTCTCAAATTTAACTATTGCTATTATTAATGCAGATGAATAAGAACTTAATTTTCTCTTGGAGTAGGAGAAATAGGAAAATGTTGGCATTAATGAAATAGAAATGCTTGAGAAATATTTGATAAGATTATCCCCTCTACATGACTGGCTTTATCTTCAATTCCGTCTCATCTTCATTATAATACAAAAAATTGATACCAGTTTACTTAACTATAATGTGCATGTATATCTGTAGATCACATGCCAGAAATTTTGGCTGCTCTCCCTGAACTTTAATTAGCATCTTCAAACCCTACTCAATAAGGAATTAACCTTACTTCACTACATTTTGAACTCTTTCAGAGAACATAGGCAATTATGACTTGTAGTATATCTTGGATAAAGGTATTTTATGGAAATTATGATTGTTATTGATTCAAAAGTGTAAGTTATAGAATGTGATGTTAAACATCATAATAAAAAATCCATAATCAAGCAAACATAGGTTACAAAATTTTCTTTTGTAATTATTGTCTATTTATTCAACACATATTTATTTTTTAATGGAATTTTATGTTTCTGTTCTTTTTAGTCTATTCCCCTAGTGGAATATTCCTAGTGCAGTAAATGTGAATGGGGTGGTTAATCCACCATTGACAAACATGGTATTATGGGGTTTTTTTGTTTAGAAACTACTGTGACTATTTGTTGAAATACCCTTTGCAAATGTAAGAGTATACAGTCAAGAAAATAATAAGTTCCGTGGAATATACTTCTAAATCTTTCCACTTTGACAAATTCTCTAGTTTATAATAGAACCAATAAATAGGATGGAACAAAAAACCATAGTAAGCCTTTGGATATATGAATTAATTTGTTATGTTAGGAATGGTACGACTAGATATCAGTGAATTGCCCATTTTCCTTGATTAAAATTAATTTCTCCTTGAATAATCTATAAAGCCTAAGAATTAGTAAGACTTTGTTAACTTCCATTTTATTTGACCAATTTAGTTGCCTCAACAAATCCAAACTAAATACTATAAGTTAAAGATGTTTTCTAAAATTGACAATTACTTCATTTTCACATAATAAAAATTGTTAAATAAGACATATTAAGTTAAAGCAAATATTTGACTTACCCTGAACATTTAGTTAAGCTCACATGACACATTAAATTTAATATTTTATACCATGATACCACTGTAGAATAGGAATAGCATAAAACAACAAGCAAATAGATCTGTCACAATGCAGACTCTCTGCTAGACAATCTGAAAAGATTGGCCCCTACGATAATATAGTTTTTTTGTTACTAAAGAGGAGCTGGCACATGAAAAAATGAGATGCCAGTCTGTTTCCACCTGTGTGCTGTTCCTGCCATGTACCCAGAATCATATTTCTTCTTGGAACCTATATTACAATGTTTCTCTCAAGGGGAAACCTATTTAACACATAATACAGCTCATCTATCCTTATATTTTCACTGCTAATTTGGTCGGAATTGAAAAAAAAAAAAGAAAAAACTATATTATTTCAATTTCAATATTAGTGATAAATAATTTGTTTTATAAATGCCAAATTTTTAAATAACTTTTTAGATTTCTAGGGCTTTCCTGTTCTGAGGATTATCAAAATAGTTAGTGACTTCATAAAAATGGAGTTTTAAAATTAACACACATTGCATAAAGACTTTAAAGAGTTTTGGTAATCAGTGAATGTTGATCAGTCCTTGGAGAAAAGAAAAATATTTTATTGAAAATATTTATGATTGTGTTTTTAAGAGAAATAACTTCAATTTCATTGTGCAATAAAAATAGGATGTATGATTTTTGTTTAAGTGCACATTTTAAGCCTATAGGTAATTTTCATAAATTTTTTTCTGTAATATAGTGTAAGGGCGAGTACAAATTAAAAATAAGAGGCTTAATTCTCTCTCTTGAAAGTAAGGGAAGAGATACACTTCCCTCCTTTTTATCAGAGCATTTACTTCAGAAGACTTAAAATTGTAAGTTTTTTCTCCTCTTTTAGAAATATAAGTACATGCTTTTGAAAATGAGACCTTTTGTCAGCTTTATGACCAAAGAATGCCTTTCTCAAAGACCTGGAAACATCAAGGGAAATACCACCCTTATCTCCCAGTTTCTGTGGAAGATTAGAAGTGGGCACCTTGTTCCAAGTTGCAAAACTATCTCTTTCATAAAGATATGAGAGGTTTGTTTTCCCTAGGAATAAAGCCAATTAGGTAACACAGGGGGTCAATTCAATTATCAGGTAAAGTTAGAATGAACAATGTATGACCAATTGTGCTGTCAGGTTCTCTTACTTGAGGATTAGTAATTGTTTATCTTGAGAACATGCATGTAATGGGTAATTTCTGCTTGGCTCTATAAAAGGTAGCATTTCTTTTATCCTTGCAATCTATTAGCAGATTGCCTGGGATGCACAGCACATTCTGGTTTAAAAGCTTGTTCAATAATAAAATTGTTTATTTTCTCTACTACGTTTGCGGTGAGGATATTCTAGGTTGGGAGGATATTTTGTTTTTAATTATATTTCTTCAAAAATAGCAACTATGAAACTACCTTTGTAAGTTAAAAAAAAAGAAAAAAAGAAGAGAAAAAAAAAAAAAAACCCAAAAACAAACAACTGAAGTTACTTTCCAGAATAGTGATATGGGAATGCAACTGCAACTATAGGTTTAGTGAAAGTTTGCTATGAGTCAATGATTTTTCAAGCATCATGGCATAACAGTTCTATGGTCATGACATTAATTAGGAAGCATAGGAATCCACTGTTCCCACCAGAAGAAACACGAAGCAGAAATGTCACCATTCATCAGTAGTCCTCCTATAAATGTATTAGTTAATGTTCCATTCTTAGAGTTTTTTTCAGTTTCAAGTCACTCTTTTTAGACATAGAGAGGATTAGACACATTGTTCAAGATGATGACATATATTTTTTAAATACATCTATTTCTTTGAGCACTTCAGTCTGGGATTTTAAAAATGAAGTACTTAGCTTTGCATCCCATTTCTACAATTGAAATGTCAAATATTCAAAACCTGTTTAGTTTAGTTTTGTTTGTAACAAATCTGTGATTATGTATACATGCCACTACAAAACTGACTCCCTTCATCATGTAATTGATAAAGCTTTAATAAATTACTTTTTTGTTAATTAATAGGCATTTTCTGAGATATCCCATATCTAACAATATCTTGTAATTGAATATTGGAAACAATAGGGTTGTTTAGAGTTTCTCTAAAATTTGGTCTTTCCAGATTTAAATACTGTATGGATCTTTGCCTTATGCAAATATGAATTATGTGTGATACTTAAAAATATATACCCTTAAGATAATAAAATATCAAATATATTCTTTACTTATTAATTGACATATAATAGTAATTGAGCATTTACCATGAATATACTGAATATAATATAAAAAATACAGTATAAATTTAATTTTTATTTAATTATACAAATCTTGATAATTGTCAACAAATTGAAGGCCTTCAGATATTTAATACCACAAAGATTCAGATAATTTTCATCACTGAAATTTTTAATGTAAAAAGAGTTATAAAGCATAAATTTTTTATTGATTAAATGTTTTGTGTAATGGGAAAGTATCAAAGATATGAATTTATTTTAGAATTTAATCTCACATACAGTCAGAGGATATTTTCTGACCCAGTGGGTTTTTGTTTTGTTTTGTTTTGTTGGGAGTGGAAGAATAAGAACTGTAGCTAGAAATTTGTCTTGAAAAACCTGAGAATCAAGATAGGATATCTATAGTATTGAGATGTAATGACTCAAGGTACACCTGTGTTTTATAAACTATTTTATAAACTATTATAACACAGACACATTCACATCAGCATTTTGTTCACTACTAGATTTACGTTTTACATTGTGAGTGATCTGTAAGAGCAAAATTTTCTTTCTTAAATTCCCAAATGTTTGAACTGACTTTTGTCAAGAAAATCCTTTACCACAATAAAGAGCATACAGATTTTTCTCAGATATTTACAAGACACTTACTGTCATGTAAAACCATAGATTTTTGTTTAGAAAACTAAAGGGGCCAATGGATAGGAAGAACTGAACAGGTCTTCATGAAAGCTCTCTTGACTCTTGAAGATCAATGTGAGGTCACTGACTAGGATCTGAATATGATGTGTCTTAAAAACATATATATTCACTGCATGGAAATAGTTGTCTGGATAAGAGTAAAATCTACATCCTTTTCAGGCACATGCCCACCCCTCCCTATTGTGTTATAAGTGGCCCACTCCATTTAATTACATTAACTCATTGGGTTCCAAAGGCACAATGGTTTGTGACTCCATCCTTGTGC